>NC_064408.1:43252500-43440000 GCF_023375975.1 Astyanax mexicanus | reverse complement strand
AAAACAAAACACATCCCTAAAACAAAGAGTTAAAATCATTAAAACAAACTTGCAGGAAACATGCAGGTAAAATAGTTCTAATAGTATTTCTAACATAAGAGATTTAAAACCAAACTAAAAACACAGAACATGGTGTGAACACAGTCCTCTCTCTCTCTCTCTCTCTCTTAACTAACTGTCCCAAACATTAAGAAGAGAACTGTATTTAAACCTAAAGCTTTATTGAGCTTTATTGATCTTTCAAGAGCCCATCCCACTCCAGCAGAGTTTTATAAAAAACATTCTAACCCCTTTTTCTTCCCTCCCCTCTCTCTCTATCTTTCTCACATGTGCTGAGACGCCTGGCCGGCCGGTCTTCCTGGATGTGTCCGTCTGTGGGTCCAGCTTTCAGGAATCAGCCCTGTCCTTCTACTCATCAGAATTATTACACAACCCTTCTAACTCCTGCTTCTTGTTTCTCTTTCTTTCCTTTCTGTTTTCTCTATCTATCTCTTTTACATGTATGGAGATGCCCTGTTCCTGATGTTCCCAGCCTGGCTCTCCACAGCCCGCTGTGTTGTTCTCCGGCTCTGCAACCCTGCACTGATTAACATTAACACACTCAGTATCTGTTTTTGTATTAGCCATAGCTCTATAGTTTGTGCCCTATAGTTCTTATATTCATAAATTAGTACCTGTTATATTAGCCATAGTTCACATAAATTCTCTGTACTGTTTTGTTCTGTTATTTGTTTTTTGTTTGTTTGTACTGAGCGGGTCAACCCGAGTAGGATGGGTTCTTGGTTCCTTCCAAGGTTTCTTCCTCTTAAGGGAGTTTTTTGCCACTGTGTCACCATAAAATTGGCATCTCTGTGGTGCTGCTCATAAGAGGCGTGGACCTGTTTTTCCTGTAAAGCGGCTTTGTGACAACCTTTGTTGTAAAAAGCGCTATATAAATAAAATTGAATTGAATTGAACTATTATTGATCTATTCTTCTCATCATCAAACTGCTGACCTGAAGAAGGGATTAAAGCTTCATAGACCTAAACTCCTCCTCTTTTCTCTCTCTTTCTCTCCACCTCCTTCTGTCTGACTCTCCAGTAAACAGAGAACCAGGAAGACACTCCTACTCATTTCAGAGAAAACGAAACTCACTTACACACACACTCTCTCTCTCTCTCTCTCTCTCTCTCTCTCTCAGTCTGTGAGAGCAGGAAAATGGCAGAGGTCAGTATTTTAGACCAGGATCAGTTCAGCTGTTCAGTCTGTCTGGATCTACTGAAGGATCCAGTAGCTATTCCCTGTGGACACAGTTACTGTATGGTGTGTATTAATGGCTGCTGGGATCAGGAGGATCAGAGGGGGGTCTACAGCTGCCCCCAGTGCAGAGAGACGTTCAGTCCGAGGCCTGTTCTACGCAGAAACAACATGCTGGCTGAAGTGGTGGAGAAACTGAAGAAGACAGAAGTCCGAGCTGCTTCTCCTGCTCACTGTTACGCTGGAGCTGGAGATGTGGAGTGTGATTTCTGTACTGGGAGAAAACTCAAAGCCACCAAGTCCTGTTTGGTGTGTCTGGCTTCTTTCTGTGAGACTCATCTCCAACCTCACTATCAGTCTCCTGCCTTTAAGAAGCACAAGCTGGTCAAAGCCTCCAAACAGCTGCAGGAGAAGATCTGCTCTCAGCATGATAAACTGATCGAGATCTACTGTCGTACTGATCAACAGTTTATCTGTTATTTATGTACGATGGAGGAACACAAAGGTCACGATACAGTCTCAGCTAAAACAGAAAGAACACAGAAACAGGTAAGAAATTCAGATTTATTTTAAATTGAATTAATTTCTAGTTCTGTAATATTCAGCATGTGCTCTTTACTGATTGTCTGATCAGGTAAAAGTAAATGAGTTCAGAGAAAGAAACATTGAGATTATATTTGATGTAAACTGGTGAGACTGGTTTAGTCAGCCAACACCCTTCTACCAGTCTTTCTTCAGCTTCACAACACAAACTACAGACAGTACCAGAGTCCATTACAGAAACAATAAACTTCAATCTTCTGATTAATAATTCACCTCCTCTCTCACACTTCATAAAGAGCTGACTTTGTTTCTCCAGAGTGAAGTGAAAGATATGCAGAAGAAATTCCAGCAGAGAATCCAGGAGAAACAGAAGAAGCTGCAGGAGGTGAAACAGGCTGTGAAAACTCTTAAGGTGAGAAGAGAACAGAGAACAGCTGGAGCAGCTGTTTCACATCACACTCAGTGTACAGACACACTGCCAATGAGAAGTAACTCATCTACAGTTAAAATGAAGAGTGTGGAGAAACAGCAACACTCAGATTTAATAACCTGTAGATCCCCTTCAGCAGCGTTCACCTTCCTGTTCCATTACCCAACGTCTCTTCAGATTAAGATCATGAACTGCAGCCCTTAAATTCTCCTGTTAACTGTAATGATACACATTTACATTCATTATTAATATGATCTATCAATAATCCAAAGATGTCTAGATCCTGATGCAGCAAACCAGGATGCTCCCTCCACCATGCTTTACAGTCAGTTTTTATAAATGTTTTGTGTTTTGTATATAACAGCTCTCTGCACAGTCAGCAGTGGAGGACAGTGAGAGGATCTTTACTGAGCTGATCCGCTCCATTGAGAAAAAGCGCTCTGAGGTAACAGAGCTGATCAGAGATCAGGAGAAGACTGAACTGAGTGCAGCTGAAGAACTCCTGGAGCAGCTGGAGCAGGAGATCACTGATCTAAAGAGGAGAAACACTGAGCTGGAGCAGCTTTCACACACAGAGGATCACATCCACTTCCTCCAGGTAACAAACACTGTCTGATCTACAGAAACAATTTATATTTATAGTTTATATACTTATAATAATTTATAAGAACAGAAGGAATCGGAACACTACAGCAGATATCACCGCACATCACCCCTAAATTGTTGTAACAGAGCAAACCATAGAAGATGGGATCCAAGTGCAGGTTTATTAAAAAAGACCTCAGGCAACAATAACAGGCAAACAAGGCAAAAAAAGGACAATAAAAAAATCGTAGTCAAAAAAACAGACAAAAGTTCAGAAACCAAGACAGACTATAATACAAGAATAACGCTCAGAAAAGTTTACAAAAACAAGACCTCGCGTAGATCTAACAGATGAGCAGTCTTAAATACACTAGATAATGAGCAGATTAAAAACAAGTGCTCCTCTTAAGTCGGGGAGGGGTATTGCACGGGTCGCTCCTGACAATTGTTATATATTTTTTACATATTTAGTTTTATTTAACGGCTTTAACTAATTTAGGTTTCAGTAATGATAAATCTAGCACAAGTGCTGTCTATTGTAAAATTAGAGTGATGAATCTGAAAATATACTTACAAGATTCATTAAATGTTTTATATATTTATCTAATCATGTTTTTACTTTATAAGTACTTTTGATTTCCACTGCTGAAATGATAAATGCTGCTGTCAGTGACATTCATATTGTATTTACTTTATAATTTACATTTAATATAACAGATTAGTAGAGAGAAGGTGAGATTAAAGTGATGATTTTCTTCTCAGCTGCAGATGTACAGAGTTCCTGATCCTCCTAGACTGTTAGTATTGTAGAAAAATAAAAGCAGCTGATTTTACTGCATAATGTGCAAAAGAAACACAAGAAAATGAACTAAATCAACAGCATTTAATGATAAAGCTTAATTTCTTATATTTTAGTTCAGTTATTCTCATCATTTTAAAGAACTGATACTATCAGCTGCTGAGAGAGAAAATAATAAAGAAACATGAAAGAAATAATTAATTTTTACATTTTAAATGATCATCATTAATTATGTCCTCTTAATGTGTTTGTGTGATATATTGTACCTGATCATTTAAATATATTAAAGGTAAGAAACAGCAGAAACAGGTAAATTAATATTTTACAGCTTCAATACAGAATCATTTCAGCAGAACTGCTGCAGTGTTTATGAGGAAAATCACTCCAATGTTATAAAACCTCACATTCACTGGAGAGAAAGAGTGTAATATGCTGATACACGTTTAATAGAGCAAATGAACATCATGTTTCTAACAATGTAATAATTATGAATAACAGATGCTCAGTTATGACTCTGATTTTACCACATTTACTGACTATTTTAGAAAAAATGGAAATACTCTTTTAAAGGATGATTTACAGCATGTTTTCACTGCTGATCCATTTTATTAAATAATGATCTATTATTTAGTAACAACAAGAAAACTGATCTTTATTTTACAGATTTCTGCAAATTGTTACCACAGTATTACCACATTACTACCTATTGATTACAGATCTGTAAAGTAAAGCTCTATTTCACTCTCTGTAGAGATTCCAGTCTGTGAGTGTCTCTTCTGGAGGTGAAGATTCACCCAGCATCACTGTCCATCATCATCTCTCATTTGATGGAGTGAGGAAATCTCTCTCTGATCTGAAAGAGCGACTGGAGGAATTCTGCAGGAAGGAATTCAGTAAAATCTCTCCACAGGGTAAGAGGAGGAGATCTGATCTGAAACACACTGAAGATCATGTGACCCTGATTAACATAAATCCACAGTATTACTCAGAATGAATAGAAGATGACTTTATGTAGATTTGATGGATAAAATATTAAAATTACTCTAAATTTCTTTATTTTTAATCATTTAATAAGAATCTCTTCAGGGCTTCTATAGAGAGTCCAGAGCTTTTCTCCAATCAGCTCCCAGCTCACCTGCAGCAGCTATACAGTGTTATTAATGCTTTATTACAGGTGTTTAAAAACCACTAACAAAAGTTACACAGAGACATTTTGTCTATTAGAAAAAGCACAACTTCTGTCTGAGCAATAAACTACATTATAACACATATAATAATTATTAAATACAAATGTGATACATGTAACAAAGTTAGAAAGAAAAAGGAAATTTGCAATACATTTTTTTACATTTTAAATATTTTTACAACCTGAAAGATGATTATATATCTGTAACTGTTTCTTTCTGAATAAAGAGTTTTCTTCATTTATTCTGTTGGATCATTTGGTTTCTGTTTCCACAGTTTCAGCAGTTCAGATGATTTTACCCTCAGAACCAAAGACCAGAGGAGACTTTCTACAGTGTAAGTAGAAATAAACACCTCAGTGATCTTTAAACACTGAATAAATATACAAGAAAGAACATTTTCAACTTTATTATCAATGTTTATTATGTGAAGAAGAAATAAATAAAACACTTTTTTCTCTTTTATCCTTCAGATTTCTGTCGACTGACTCTGGATCCAAACACAGCACATCAGTATCTCAGTCTGTCTGAGAACAACAGAGTGATGAAGCGCAGTAATAAATTTCAGAGTTACTCTGATCATCCAGAGAGATTTGACTGCAGGTGTCAGGTGTTGAGTAAGGAGAGTGTGAGTGGACGCTGTTACTGGGAGGTTGAGTGGAGCAGTCCTGGGGAATGTGTGTACATATCAGTATCATATAAAGGGATCAGCAGGAAAGGACGGGGTAATAAATGCAGGTTAGGACACAATGATCAGTCCTGGAGTCTGCAGTGTTTTCCCTCTCTCTCTTTCTGGTACAACAACACTGAGACTAAGATCTCAGCTCCTCCATCCTCCAGAATAGGAGTGTATGTGGATCACAGTGCAGGAACTCTGTCCTTCTACAGCGTCTCTGATACAATGACCCTCCTACACACAGTCCACACCACATTCACTCAGCCCCTCTACGCTGGAGTCTGGATTAATTATTATGAATCATCTGTGAGGTTTTGTGATCCACAATAAAGTGAAAGTAGTTCAGATGATACAGAAAAGAATTGTGTTAAGAATAGAAATGTGTGTTTATTCTGGGACACTGTAGGGGGGGAGGGGTTGTTTTGGGGGGGGGGGGGGGTTAGAATGGGTGTATATGGAGGAGTTAGAGGTTATAGGTGTTATTTTGGTGGACTGGTGATGATTCTTAGTTGATTATTTTGTTGATCTGTATCTGTATGTGTGAGAGAGAGTGTGTGTGTGTGTGTGTGTCTTTGTGTGTTTTTGTCTCTTTAAATTTATTTTAAGTTTCTTTATTGACTTTATGGAGTGAATTTTGTGGCAGAAGTTTTACGTAATAAAATCTGCAGTCAAATTAAAAAAATGTTGCAAATTCAAAAGAGAAAAAATATAAAATATATAGCAAATACATATTTATATACTTGATTATTATACTTTGCAGTTATTTGAAAATTATTTCAGTTTGGATTTTGCAAGTCTTTGCTTTTATTTTTGTATTTTTGTGAATTTCCTGTGGATTTTTTCTGGCTTTTTCTGATAAAGAATTTGCTTCTGGAATTTTTTCTTCTGCTTCAGTTTTTTACTTCTAAATTTTGGCACACTTTTCACGGGTGGGCGGGGCTTAGAAGAAGTCGTTCCCCTTGAATCTCCATTGGTCAGTTGGGCCTGCCAGTTTCAAGGTAATAATATATATCTAATATAATAAATATATATATATTTACAGCTGCAAATATATATTTGATTTATATTTTTTCTCTTTTGAATTTGCAGCATACAATTTTTCCTTTTGATTCTTAAAATTATGATTATGTATTTTATTTTTTTGTGTTAAACTTTTGGCGCAAAATGTACTCCATAGACTTTAAAACACAATAAATCTTCATAACCAAAAAAAATTAGATACAAAAAAAACAAGATACAAGGTTTTGTTCTGACAGTGATATAATGAAACAATTGAACTAAAAAGTCTGACAGTAAAAATCACAAACTCTTCAATTAAGAAATAAAATTGATATTTTATTTTATATTAATAAAAAAAGTTTGAGATGATTCATTTGTTTATTTTTTATGTTTTTGGTTTTCTTGAGTTCTAGTCATAGGCGTAGGAACCGTGGATTTGTCCCCCCCAAAAATGATATCAGTTCGCTCAGGTCAGCTGTACTATTAATGAGGAGACAGACCGGACCAATCACGGAGCCGGTTCAGGTATTAAGTCACGCCTCCCAGTAGAAACAGCCAATCAGCATGCTGGTTTTGCGGCGCGCGGAGCAGAGGCAGTTTGCTGTTGGGGAAGCCCCGCCCCCTCGCTGTGAGATTTAGCAGCGGGATCGGGCTGCAGCAGCTTCAGCTGATTTTAAAACAGATCTGGATATACGGAGATTTTACTAAAATAAAAAAAGGTAACGATAGTCTAACCACTTCAACTGTGATGATATGTTTCTGATAGCTGGTTAAAAATACACGTCTCTGAATCAGCACACAGTTTAAACCCACTGTGATTAATAAACTGCAGCTGTGTTAGTGTGTAAGCTTATCTTTGGAATTAGCTAGATTGGGAGTCAGGGTTAAAGGAAAAAAATAAAATATATATGTAATGTTTCCCTGTACCTGATCAGCTAATCACTTTAATTTCCAAACTGTTTATTCATTTAGGATTACAGGACTTACTGTGAGCTATAATGAACGAAAATTGATTTAACTAACTAGTTATCTAGAAGCTGGATGTAGATGATAGCCAGAATTTCGAACAGTACTTTAAGTTGGTAGTTTAAAGCAGTTACTTAACCCCGATCACTGCCCTAAACTAGTGTTTTCCACCTGATCAGCTAATAAACAGTCATTTACTGAGTTTACCTGTTAAAATCCTTTAGCCCCCTATGGAGCCTAAATTAATCATGTATATCCACCAGAGGAAGCTCTAGAATATGCAGAACAGTTTTAATATGTTATAAGAATATATAAGAACTGGGTTGAGAAACACTGCTGTAACGTGACTTCTGTTCATTTGTATTTCACAGTAAGACCACTTATCCTGACGTTTATAAAAATCTCTATGAAACGTAAAGTTACATTCTTTTACATAAAAGGACACCATCTTAAGAAGAGCTCTCAGTAGAAAAAAATAAAAGTGCAGGAGAAAATGTAAATATACGACAGAATTGACATGCCAATACATAATAATAATAATAATAATAATAATAATAATAATAATAATAACAATAATAATAATCTGTTATATTATTTTAAATATTAGGTGATAACTGAAAATTTTTGGCATATGTACATAATTCAGACATTGCTTGCATATTTTTTCTAACAACAGTAGCTGTAATGTGGAGTAACATGTTTAGGTTGTAAAATCACCTTATAATAATAATTTACTTTTAATTAAAAGTAATTTCCACAAATGTTGTTCTAGGAAACTATTGGGTGGGCTTGGATTCATATTGGCAAATGTGTCCCCCCCAATATCAAGCCCGCTCCTACGCCCTTGGTTCTAGTGATTCACATTATTAATATTCATGTCTCTCCCTTCAGTCAGAAACTCCTATTTATCATCTGATCTGTTTTAATCATGTTAATGAATCTGATTTCTAGAATGATGTGTTTTCTTTGTATTATATTTATTTAGAATAAAAAGTGAAGATTAATCTAAACATGTGATTTTTACTCTCAGTAAGAGCAGATAGAAGCTGTTCAGTCTGATTACAGACTTTAATCCAGGAGAGACTCAGATTCAGGATCAGGCTGAGAGGGTTGAGAAATAAGAACCTCGTAATCTTGTTCTTAATAACATTCTTAAAGTTTTGAGTTTTTTCTTTGTAAATTAGGTATTTCTGAAGCTCAATCTTAACCTAAGAGAATTCTGACCCACTCATAATAGAACTTCTATTTGTGCAGTTTTACCAAAAATACAGCAGGTCTCGCATAATTCCTTTAAAAATCAGTCGAGCTTAATCTGAGCTGAGAAAAATCACATTTATATATAAAAAATATTTATTTTTAGAAAAAGTCACCACAACGTTTTAGTTCAGTTATAAGCATTAATGTATGTAGTTTGGTAGTTTTATATTTGAATCCCTGTTTTAACACCAGATAATCAGAGACGAACATTTTTAAATATTATTAACACAATAAACCCACTGTGTAAACAGATGCTACTTTTATTATATTAGATTATATTTAATTCTAACAATGTTATTAATTAATACTACAAAACACCAAAATGTACAAAAGTTTGGGTTCCATTTCTGCACCTCAACACTACAGTTACTGTTCATCTCAGAAACAGCTCAAAATCACATTTCTAATTTATCAAATACAACCATAGAATAAAATCATCAACCACATAAACCAGCAGCAGCATGAATCAGAACTAACAGGATTACAGAGATTATTATTATACCAGTTATTAAAATCTATTAATTCTAAGACTTTATTTAAACATTTACATGAACTTTTAGATATTTATTTTTGAGAGTTTTTAAAACTATTGATTTTATGTTATCTTTGTTGTGTTTATTTTACATTCACATGGAACATATGATTTGTCTTGATTAATGTGTATGAGATTATCAGCGATATTAAATTATTAAACTCATTAAACACATTTTTATAGGCTTTATAAACACTATATATTTTAGTTGTTTATAATATAATTCTTCTCTTATGACACTTTTCTAGTATAGTAATGATAAAATGTATGTAAATGGTTCAGTTTTTAACTGGTGGTGTTTTTCTAGTGCAGTGGAATCAAAACTGTACGTAAGAAGGATATAAAAAATGAGCAGCACTGACACCTGAAAACAGCAAGTGAAAGTATAGTGACTTTACAGATCGTAAAAAAATGGTACAGAATTCAAAATAGCTTTTATCAGATTTATTTCAAGAAGAAAATCATACTACAAAAATGTTCTTGATTCAAAAAGAAGAACAAATACCAGGAAGTAAACATAAAATAATCAAAACTATTAAATGTATCTGATCAATATAGGTACAGTAAAATAAGTGCAGTATCATGGCCTCAGACAGGCAGAGTGTCTCGTTTCCTAATATGTCCTTTCCTTTCAGTTCTCTAAACAGAAGTCAGCTTGTTCTTTTCAGTCTAACTCTCTCACCTGTCTCTATTAACCCTTTCATTTTTTAAACCATGACATGGCCTTTAAATTTGAAGCCATCCAATCAGACGTTACAGATCTGCCCTTTTAAAAACAATTAGTTTTTAATATGTGACTCTGGAATTCATTCTATATTGAGGATGCATTTTATGCTAATTAACTACTCTCCAAAGAAGGGCTACTTTACCACCATTCTTGTGAAATGACTCTGTGCTGTAAATGTAAATGTAGAGGTGTTTGAGCCTGATCCAGTTTCTATATGTGGTTATAAAATGCATTAAGCTTCTTATCTACAGCTCTATTAATGATTAAAAATTGTTAATAGTACCTCTCCCTGATTATGCACTTAATTCCTGAAAAACATGGAAAAAAAAATCTATATGTAAATTATGTTGCATGCAAATATCTGCATGATAGTATTAGTATGTGTATAAAACCGGCCTTTCAGCATCTGTCATGTGATATTTAGTATTTAGATAGCTGAGGAAAATAGAATTTGTAGAATTTGTAAAATGCTGAATGCACTGTAAAGTTTACAAGTTTAGTCTTTTTTGAATGATGTCACAGAAGAACAGCTTCTGTAAAAAGTGTGAAACTAACTATAAATTGGTTTAAAAAATTTACATCAAGTGAAAGATCTGTAGAAGATCTTTAAAAGGTTGTTCACACAAATCTCTGTATCAAACATCGTTCTTTATAGAACCACAAGTGGCTCTTCATTAGCATCACTCAAATAATCATCTAAAGAATCAACCTTTATTTTAAGAGCAGAAGTATTTAAATTGCAGCATTTTTGCTATAAATGAAAAGAATGAAAGAAACAGCTCATCACCCTTCTAAATATATTTTGATTATATAATTTTTTACTTTCTCTTTTCTTTCTCTTGTTCTTTCGTGCATGTTGGGCGCTATGCATTCTAGAAAAATGCTCTGTCAGTTTGTTCACTCTAAATGGCAATGCTATTATCCACATTCTTTGGACTCAAGTAAGTGTATGGAAGATCAAGCTTCTTGTTCCTTTTTTCAATTTTCTTATCAAGAACACGCAGATCCTCTTGAAACTTTGCAATCAGGTCCAGGGGTGTGTCCTCACGGAATAATGCCTCGGGGAAATATCCAAGTGGGTACTGAAGACGCACAGAAGAACAACAAGACGTTTATGTTGAGAGTGTGTGAATCCATTAATTCAATAGCTTTCATAATTAAACTTCCTTCCACTTCTAGATCAGGAGAATCTCTCACTATCTTTAAGAAACTCCTGAAGACAGAGCTCTTCAAAGAGCAGCAACTCTCTTAACACTTCTAAAAAAACTAACTACTTCTAACCTCATCTCCTTCTCCTCCTCCTCTACGCCTCTATCCCATTATTTCCCTTTGATCTCCTTTAGGCCCTATCTAAAGATGTTTTTATCTTTAACTTCTATTGCTTTTGTACTTCACTATTGTAACTCGCTTTGGACAAAAGCATCTGTCAAATGCAATGTGATTTAATGTAATGTAATTAATTTTTTATGTTAATTTCAATAATTAATTCACAGACCCGATCAGAGGACTCGCGGCTCAGCAAGTACACAACTGCCATTATGTTAAGCGTGGTGGAGACATCAGGTAAAGTCTTAAGAATGGTGTCATCTGTGGTGTCTCCTTTTCTGGTTGGTGGAGGACATTGGAGAGAGCTTGGGAAGTTGGGCATCCAAGCCCCAAAATCAAACTGACAGAAAAGAGGTAGTATCAGGTCAATCATAATAAAAATAAAACATTAAATGAATTTTTAATTAAAAAAACATTTCTAAACCTGTCCGTTGTTGACTGCAGCATGTTGGGCAGACACAGTGAAGATCACCATGGTGACAAACTTTGACATTTCTTCAACAGTGACAAAAGACTGTGGAAATCCTGTCAGTGACGTGAATGAAAAGGTTTTAAACAGATTTACAAAACAGGATAAAAGAAAAAAAAAGAAATGAAAGCTTACCAGTCTTACTCTTCTCCTGGAAGCAGTTTTCTACTATCTCATCTATCCATGCCTGTAGCTCCTTGTCTTTCTGTACGTCTTCATCATTGTAGTAAAAAGACAGGACTCCATGCACAAAACTAGTAGATATGAAATAAAGAACAAAGAGCTGTAAAATCTTTAACTAATAATGTCATTTTAAAAAGCATACTACAGTAGAAGAGAAATATATACAAGTTCACAATTCAATGTGTGCTTGGTGAAAAGAAGGACTTTCTGCCTTGTTGGATGCCCTGTTTTTTCCCACACAGTGAACATGATTACATAGGATCAGTTACTTGTATTTTTATTTTTACATTTTGTACGTTTTTATTCATGGGATTCGCAAGCTTTAAAATGTTCGTGGGCAACTGGTGCAATGCACTATGGGACAGTGTTATCACACTCTACCTGGGCATGCAGACTGCAAATATTGAAAGCATTACAGCAGCTAGAAGTCAATCATTGTCAACAAACATCAGTGACACCCAGAGGTGTTTAGTGATGTGAGCGTGAGTGATGCAACGTGAGCAAATTCAGTGACATGAGCAGCTCTTTTCCATAATGGATAGTGCTTATTTCATAAACATCAGCAGATTTTGAGCAAGTTAACATTAGTAACGTTAACATTGTAAATAGCTACAATGTTCTTATTAAATTACATAAAAACATTTTTGTTAGATTGTGAATTAAAATAAATAAACAAACCTGTCACGCCTCTCTGCCTAAAGACTCTGGCTCAGAACTACAGTGGCTCTGAGGATCACGTTCTACGTCACCCAGCTATTAACTGATGGCTAATCGTTTCCACCTGATCTTTCCAGTATAAATACTCCCTCAGTGCAGCTCCATAGTTACTGTGTATTATCTAGATCTAGATTCTAGCTCTGTACAAAGCGTTCTATCTTGTCTTTGATTCCCGGTTTTCTGACCTTGTTTTGCATCGTTTACTCTTTATCCTTATCCCTGTACCGAACTCTGCTTCCTGTCTGACTACTCTTAGGTATGTTATTATTACTGCTGCCCTTCTGGTTTTGACTCTGCCTGTTTTTGACTATTCTTATTTGCCACACCCTGTTAATAAACCTGTGTTTTCTAACCAGCGTTTGTCTCCCCTGGTCCTGGTCTACGTTACAAAATCCTATTTTAACTATGGTTTTTCATTTTGGTTTGCTTGATGACAGTTAGATATATTTATATATATATATTTTTTTTTTTTCTTGTGATGTGCTCACATTGTTAGGCAGAAGCTCAAACAGCTCCTTATTCTATACATAGTTTAGAACATCGATATTAAAGCAAATAAACAAGAAAAAAACATTAAATTCTCTAAATTCCTGTGAATGGCACATTTATCACTCTTTGCAGGATTAGTTTTAAAGTTACTACTGAACAGATGCTCAAGTATGATTTAAACACAGCTTTGCACATTAAAATACTATAAACATCACATGTCACTGTTGTGAAAGAAGTGTATGGAAGGGAATCATTGATAAATCCACTTTAATCCCTGCTGTTCAAAAACACAATTAAGATTAACTTCTAAATGTTTTTCTTGCTAGCACACCTGGAAATGATATTCCACAGATCCAGTCCATCATCTCTGTAGTAGTAGTTGGGAATCTTCTCCACACCCCTCTCCCTGATGTTGTCCGGCAGGCAGAGAGAGCTGTATGTCAGAGAAGAGGCTGCTCTTTTCAGGAATTCAGTCATAGGTTTGTTGCCTATGGCAGTGTACTACATGCAGAGAAAAGCTAAATTAATCATTTGAAATAGCAGTACCTCAAAAATGAAAATAGTACATGTCATCTACATTTTACTGATAATCAAATATCAATTAAAGTAAACTTGTGAACCTGAGAGAAAACCCCATCCGGTGAAACCAAGAGATTTCTTGCCATGATGTTGATTTGGAGATTGTAGCGTACATGGGGAACCAGGAGCTTGAAAATAAAGAGTGATATTTATTTAGATTTACTGTATTTACTTTATATTTAATATATTTATTATTACTCTTTTGAATTATTTGTGTCAGTTCTAAGGACCATATCACTTATGCTGTGTAAGATATGTTGGTATTTGAAGCCTCTATATGCAAAAACTGTTCATTGTGTTATTTTCTGCATTTGTATTATATTTAACATATTCTGTTCTGTATCCAATTGTGTAAAAAAAGGTTATGATTATAATTATCTGAGCAGCTCAACCAGGAAACAGAAAGATGGAGTGAATGTTCTGTTGTTCATATTAATAAACGTGTGTGTGAACATGTTACAAAAATGACAGCTAATGTTTAGAAACATCTCCGGTGCCGAAACAAACACGATCTGAACAACTGCATATGAACTAAAAAAAAGTGTATATAAGTTTTTCTTGGTCTAAGAGTCAAGAGGCTTTTATTGTCATTGCATCTGAGTACAGGTACACAGTATAATGAAATTACGTTCCTCCAGAACCATGGTGCAACATAGAACCACAGCAATAGACAACATAAAGTGCAGAAGTGACGACAGTGCAACATAAAGTTATAACACTAAATACAATAAATACAAAAGACGAGACAATTTAAGGACAAGACCTTAAAATACCGATATGGTATAATAGAGTGTAGTGAGGATAAGGTGCAGAGATGTGTAACATACTGTAACATATAGAAGATACATAATTAGAGCAGTTATGAGGTAGAGAGTTTAGAGTTTTTGAGAGTGCAGCAAATATTGCTGATAGGAATAAAGACATTTCAGCCTCTAAGTGCTGAGAGGGTGTGAGTTTGTGTGGGTTCAGTTCAGTTTGTGTGAGTGCGATGGGTGGGTGGGTGTTGGGCGGGGTGATGTTCAGTTCTGTCTCTGTGCGTTGAGAAGTCTGACTGCCTGGTGGATGAAGCTGTTGCAGAGTCTAACTATATATTTAATTTTTTTTCTTTATGTACACAGGAAATCTGTTTTTGTTAAATCTGGGTTACTATTAGTGTTGATTCAGCACTAGCAAATTTACTGTGTAATAAGGACAGAAATGTGCATCAGAAATTTCAGATCTGAGATTCTGTGAGAAGCCTAGGGATCATTTTGACACATATGCAGTATAGTTGAAACTGCATTCTTCAATTTACAGAATATTGCAAAACCATCAGTCCCGCATACTAGAAAAAAACTATGCAGGAGGAAGAGCTTTCCTTTTTTTGTTTTTTTTTCAATTTGAAACAGCCTCCATATTAATACAGTCATATGAAAAAGTTTGGCCACCCCTATTAATCTTAATCATTTTTAGTTCTAAATATTTGGGTGTTTGCAACAGCCATTTCAGTTTGATATATCTAATAACTGATGGACACAGTAATATTTCAGCATTGAAATGAGGTTTATTGTACTAACAGAAAATGTGCAATATGCATTAAACCAAAATTTGACCGGTGCAAAAGTATGGGCACCCTTATCATTTTATTGATTTGAATACTCCTAACTACTTTTTACTGACTTACTGAAGCACAAAATTGGTTTGGTAACCTCATTGAGCTTTGAACTTCATAGCCAGGTGTATCCAATCATGAGAAAAGGTATTTAAGGTGGCCAATTGCAAGTTGTTCTCCTATTTGAATCTCCTCGAAAGAGTGGCATCATGGGCTCATCAAAACAGCTCTCAAATGATCTAAAAACAAAGATTGTTCAACATAGTTGTTCAGGGGAAGGATACAAAAAGTTGTCTCAGAGATTTAATTAAGATTAATAGGGGTACCCAAACTTTTTCATATGACTGTATATGGGTCTCAGACACACTTTCAATATTTAAATCGCGACTCTTTACACATTTCTCTTTACACAAGCTTCTGAATAACTTCCTGATTATAATGTTTCTCTGTAGTTGTAGTCTACAGTCATATTATTACTGTTCTGTACCTTCTCTGATTACACACCACTGTTCTATCCTGCTCTGATTACAGGCTTTTTATGTTTTTGTCCCTTTAACTATTTCTCTTACAGGTCACACATTAAACATTTTTTCTTTCCTTTCTTTCTGTTTTCTCTCTCTCTCTATCTATCTATCTATCTATCTATCTATCTCTTTCTTATGTATTGAGATGCCCTGTTCATGATGTGGCCCAGCCTGACTCTTCAGTGCCCTGTTGCCCCTGTGATCCACTCCTGCCACACTTCATAGCTGTACATAATGATCTTTAAACTGTATGGACATTAACGATGAGCATGTGCTCATCACCTAACTCATAACCTTTTCCTGCATTACCTCTGGCTCCCCATTATCTCTCTGTACAGTTGTTTTTGCTCTGTTATTTACTTGTTCTGTGCAGGTCGACTAGAGGAGGATGGGTTCCTCTTACTGCATCTTGGATCCTCCCAAAGATTCTTACTCTTAGTATGAGTATGAGTTTTGTTGGCACAGTTGCCACTACCACCTTGCACTGTTGCCACTATCGCTATGGTGCTTACTCATAAGGACCTGAATCTCTGTAAAGCTGTTTTGTGACAACATTTGTTAATTTGAATTGAATTCATGCTTCCATCCAATAAGAGCAACAGCAACAACTAGACTGCAGTTCCTTCAGAAACTGCGAGTGTGATTGCAGAGCTGATTCGTGGCTGCTTGCTGTGGTTTTGCTAAGCAGTTGCCAAGGTGTTGCTAAGCGGTTGCCAGGTGGCTGCTAAGGTGTTGCTAAGATGTCCGCGGTGTTGCTATGTTCTTGCTAAGTGGTTGATAGGTGGTTGCGAAGGTGTTGCTCTGGACATGCGGGGTGTCCAAACTTTTGACCAATAGCTGCTTTATCCAATAGCTCCTCCATTCACACATAGTACTGGAGCTCTGGCTGGGGTGCCGGGGTGTCCAAACTTTTGATCAGTATCTGCTCCATACAGCAGATCCTCCATACACACACAGTACTGGAGAGCAGAGGACAGAAAGGGTTTCGTGCATGCGTGTGTGAGAGAATTCGTACAGCAATTGTACAAAAACTGTAAATCGATACGCTTTATATATTTTCCGAAAAAAATGGTAAGTTCTATAGGTTGTCCGATTTTGGTCTTTTGTGACTTACACAGGCTTTCAAATTTCTTCCTACTCATTTTCAATGGGAAAAAGCATTTACTAAGTTTTTACAAAAAACATTCAAAAAAACGTCCAATCAAAAAGCTGTACACAAGCAGACATCGCTAAAGCAATGTGCAACCATAATAATAATAATAATAATAATAATAATAATAACAATAATAACAATAATAATAATAATAGTAATATTAACGCAGGCTAACAGTGTAGTATGGTTGTGCAATGCTAAAGCAATGCTCAACCATAAGAGAAAGAATAATCAGACTTAAGAAGAACAGTACTGTGACTGCCTACTGCAATCACACTAAAAAGTGGTTACCAGGCATTATCAGTATGTAAAACATTTAGGAGCAAAGAAATCACCTTAAACAGAGGATGACATGAAGGCAGGTTGCGCAATACTGCCATAGTAAAGACTTCTCCCAGCAGGTGAGTGCGCAACAGATGGAAGTTCAGCTCATGTTCATTAAACTCTGCACCTCTGACAAAGATCTTTGCCAACAACCAATCCTTCTCATTATCAGAGGGCAGAAAGATGGGATTCTGTGCTCCAGGCTTCTGGTCCAACTGTAAAAAAAAACATGGGTCAGAAATGTTCTGATTTCTCAAGCCTAAAAGAATAAACTAAAAGAAGAAAATGGAATACTACTCTTTTAAAATAATGATTGAACGAATGTTTACTGTCGTCACCTGGATGGCAATTGGCATCAGTTTGTTCTCGGGAGTGCTGAAAAGCAAGCAGAGTGGAGCAGAAAGATACTGCTTTCTTTCGTCGATCTCATTTCCCTGAAGGCCATTCAATCTCTTGTAGTCACACAGGAAGATATTTCCTTTCTGATTAAAAACATAGTATTAATGATTCCAATTTTAATCTCAAAATATAAACTATTTATATATGCATTGTTAAAAAATAAACACTTAAAATAGAACATTCTATGTGTAATGGATCTTATTAATATATATATATATATTAAATTATTACTGAAATAAATAAACTTTTCAATGTGATTATAATGTTTTGAGAGGCATTTGTAGAGTATGACAAACTGTTATTGTCAAAAGGTGTCTTAATGTTCTTTTACCTCAATTTCCATTTCTAATGTGCTTTTCTGTGGTAAAGAACTTTTGACCATATCATTGGTGACTGGGAAATTCTCAGGTAGTTCTGAACAGCGCTTGATCATCGTTGGGTTCAGGCCATTAAGAAACTGGTATCCAAAGAAGTCATCCCTCATCCAGTTCTTCTCCACATATTCTGTAAGAACAGGCATAAATATATTAAACAGAGCAATTACTGTATATTAGTATTGCTACTTATTTATTGGTGATATTAGAAAAGGAAATTACTTAAAGTTGTTGTCTTTTTCTTTTCTGAGAGCAGACTAGAGAGTTCTCCAATGTTATTCCATCTGTCCTTGTTATTAAATTCTGTTCCAAGTTTCAGCTCCTTGAAACTTAGACACATCATTGTAAGATTCTTGAATTAATGAGAATACAAATCTGTGCATACAGTGCACCAATGTATTACTCAAACACAGAGAACTTACGCTGCACCCAGGGTGAACAGGAATTCTTTTTCTTTGGTGAAAGAGAATCTGACTACAGGTGGCAACTCAGTGGGACTCTCAGCATTCACAATGTGAGGTAATCCTTCAGCATATATACCCCACCTATAAGAGACATGCATGCACAGAACATGGCTTTTGGAACTGCATTGTGCTGTTTTTAGGTTTAATTTGGATTGAGAAGAGCAAGTGTTCATAATGGCTCTAAAAGCCATTGTCAGCTTGTTATTGTCTGACCATTGTCAGCTTGTTACAGATTCTAAAACAGTTTTGTGTTTTCCCTTTAAATGACCAGATAATTACTAAAGTTAGATGATGTTCTAGGACAAGGAACTCAACAAATGGTGCTGAACAGCAGCCCATCATAACTTCTCCTACTGTAAAGAAAACAATGGAACTCAATGGAACTGTATGTTTTAATAGGTCCAAAAAACAAATGACTAATTCATTACTAAGATGTAAAGAGTCCTTAAGTAATTGTATTAGTTTAATTAAAACTGTCCTGGAAAGAACTGTGTTTACATAGTAGCGTAGTTAAAAAGCGAGAGTTACATGGAAGGTACACAAAGTCAGTAAACCTCAAACACTGTTGTGTTGGATTTCCAAGAAAAATCCCACCTAACCCCACCTTACTGGGTGAACAGTCTGAACTGTGAAGGTTTTTTAATTCATGTACATATTGATCCCCAAAGATATAGAAAAAAAATGTTCACCGATGTTTATACTTCCATTATAAAACAGTTTCAGTTATTTTTCATCCTTCTTTAGCTACACATAAAACCATAGTGTGTGAAAATGTTTGCTTACCTGAAGTCTTGACGACGCCTCTTCAGATTGTCTTGTCTGTGTGCAAGAAGTTCAGGAGCTGTGTCCTTGGTTCCTAATTTGGCTGGAATCAAAAGTTTATGTAATTATATTTATGGCAACAAATAAACTTATCTTAGCAGTATCATTTTATCATTGATAATTGAATATTTTTGCCTAGCGTATTTGATGCCCTTTTAAATGGTGCTTTGTGATTATTCAGTGCATTGTTAAACTCTCTGGTAAATGAAATATCAGAATCTGTACAAACCTACAGCTTCTCGGAGAGAGAGCCTCTTGTTGCTGCTCATCCAGCAATAGCATGGGAAAAGCTTACTGACTCCTTCAGGTGTTGTTACAATAATTTTGGAGCAGAACCAATCATCATCAATCAGTCCCAGGGCCACTGGCTTTGCTTCCAGTTCAACCAGTAAGAGATCACCTATATCTGATTTGCAGTGTACCGAGATGAGTTGCTCCTGATGGGATAAACAGTTCAAATACATTTTATCAAGAGAATTCTAGCAGTTTAGATACATAAACCAAGACAAGTGAAAATACCTGATATAGAGGAGAACTACCCAGCTCATCTATCTTTTCCAAGAAAGGATAAAATAAATAAATAAACTCCTCTCGCGGGGATCAAACCCGTCATCAAGTGCCGCGATCCAATACACTACCGCATCACCGGCTAATGAACTAAGTTACAGCTGGGAAAAAAATCACCTTATAATAAGAAAGGGAGCTCGAGAACGGGTGAAAAAACAAGAACGTGCAGAAACTAAAGTCACCCCGAGCGCAACAGAGAGACAAGGAGGCGTGTTAACTAAAGTTCGTCAGAGAGGCGTTTCTATTTTTTTTTTTAATTATCGTTCATTATAGTTTAAACAGCCTCCGCTTTCCGGCCACATCTGGTCCGCGGGCCACCTATTGCCGACCAATCCTATAGAGATTTAGAACAACATTTGTGGAATTACTTTTAATCACAAATAAACCTTTTTTTCTGTACTTCTGTTTATTATTAGTTACATCCAAGCAGTGGTGTGCAGTTAGGTCCTTCTAACCCTTCAGAGAAGGGGTGACAGAAAGTAAATAATTACATACTTTATAATTAAGAAATATATATTATAGTTATTGTAATTATTTATTTTATAAATGAACTAAAATAAACTTTTAACTAATTAGCAACTAATTCAAAAAGAAATTCATTAAAGAATAATGTGTGGGTCGGGTTTGTGGTTAATTTGCAGGTTCATGTGGATTGGTCGCCCCCAAAAATGATACCGCAGAACAGGGGCATCGCTCAGTTCAGCTGTACTATTAATGAGGAGGCAGGCCACTCACCGCTGAGTGAATGGGAAATCTCTTAGCGCCAATCATGGAGCTGGTTCAAGGAGAAAGTCCCAGCTTTCAAGAGAAACAGCCAATCAGCTTGCTGGTTTTGTGGAGCGCGGAGGAGTCAGCGAGTTGCAGCGAGTAGTACGATACTTTATGCTGGTAGTTTAAATAAGTTTCTTAACCCTGATCACTGCCCTTAAATGGTTTTCCACAGGATCCAACTGATCAGCTAATAAAAAAATGACATGAGAAAATCCCTTAGCCCCCTATGGACCATAAATCAATCATTATGTATATGCAGCAATGTATTAGACACATCATACAACCACATACTTTAAAGGTACATTATGTAGGAGCTGAGAGCGAGCGTGTGAAATAGCTACATCAGTCCAATTTCAAAACACCACAGAGACTAGCCTGCCCAGCCCCCCCCCAGATGCGAAGCTACCTTGGGTTGCCAAATTTGATCTACAATGAATCTACACAATCTACACAAAGTTTAGACGGGTAGGAGAGGCAGAGAACTTAAGAGTACGAGCGAAAGGAGAGAGGAGAAATACATTCTTTAAATAAAAGGACACCATTGTAAGAAGTGCTTTCAGTAGAAAAAATAAAAGGACCAAAGTTTTTTTTTTTTTTAAAGAGTGGAGTAAATGTAAATTTACAAATATACAACAGAATTGATATACCAAAACATAATAATAATAATAATAATAATAATAATAATAATAATAATAATAATAATAATAATAATAATAATAACCAAATCTGTCATATTGTTTTAAATATTAGGTGATAACTCATTTGTTTTTTTGTCATATATGTATATAATTCAGGCATTGCACACATCATTTTATTTTAACAACAGTAAATATAATATGGAGTAAAATGTTTTGGTTGTAAAGTGACCTTTACTTGGATGTAACTAAAAATATACAGAATTTCTGAAAAAGTGGTTTATTTGTGATTAAAAGTAATTCCACAAATGTTGTTCTAAGACACTATAGGGTGGGCTTTGATTCATATTAGCAAATGTGTACCTCCCAATATCAAACCCGCTCCTACGCACTTGCTCTTAAGTACTACTCAAAGTGGATTCTGCTTGTAGTTCAGTTAAGCGCCACAGAACGTAAATTTTGAGGGAGAAAACTACATGTTTCAGATCAAAAAGCACGGTAATTTCCATGGTTAATTCTATTCTATTCTATTCTATTTAGTGTAGTGCATCTACTGAGAATGTTGGCAATGTTATGTCTTTGTTGGGCTTCCTCTGGCTTTGGAGAAAAATCTATTTACATTTTTACACTCTTCCAACAAGATTTTTATTTTATATTTAAGGAAGTGTTGTTTTTCTTGTTGGGAAAACCGCACTACCCTCTGCGCCGTCTCCAGTGCGTTCCCCTGGATTCTTTTGATGGAAGCCCGAAGTAGAGATAAGTTATAGAGACACAGGATGCTTGATCTTCAGCAAATTAACAATTTATTAAAACAGAGCTCTGGGAACGACTTCCACTCACAATGAGTTCAAGAGAAGAAGATCAAAGATTATTTCACAGACATAAGCATTTATAGACAAACCCCACCTCAGGCTCACGGAGGAAGGCACCTTGGTCAGTTCCCCAAAAAACTGGTTCTGGCTGGTCTTCATCAGAAGTTTGTCTGTCGAAATCCCTCTTACGCATACAGTAGGTTCTGGGCCTGAACGCTAACGGCCAGATATTGCAAGTAACTGATAGTTAAGACAGAGACCTATTTTAGAGAACTGTCTCAGCTGCCTTCCTCCGCTCTGCCGGTAACATGTCAACACCTTTCCTTTAGCTGGCCTCAAGCTTTATGTCAAACCCTGTTGCCTACCATAGTATCACACTCTTATAGCAATGCATTTAATTATACTTCATTAACGTGGTTAGTATTGGGATTATAGTAATGCATTTAATTATACTTCATTAACGTGGTTAGTATTGGGATTATAGTAATGCATTTAATTATACTTCATTAACTTGATTAATATTAATTATAGTAAAGTTATTGAATATAAAAAAATGTTTAAAGCATATTTCTAACATTCTTTACATCAGGTGTGGGCCATTCTTCCTCATGTAAGCAAGGTTGTGACATTTCTTTTCGAGCCTATAGACTGGATGTTAGAGTGACAGAGTAATCATTGATACACCAAATAATTTTTGGCATGTTGTAGCAGTTTTATGTTCTTTAATCAGATTGTAGCATCATATAGATTTTTTTTGTTTATTCATGTAGTCATATGTTACGGATATTTTACAATGCGTAACTATACACTTTTTTTATTTGAATTTCAGAATATGTATAATGATATTAATTCCAACAATGTGCATTTTATAATTTACGTTTTTTTAAGGCAGAATAGTGAATAAATACTGAATCAATATTTGTTTCAAGAGAGGTGTAAACAAAGATGTTCTTTTAACTTTTTGACGATTTTTGGGAAACACTTGCAGAACTTTCTCTTTTTATAATGTGCTGTCTGTTATTCGCTAAGATTGATCAAATTTTCAGTTCACTTCATGTCAGTCTTTTTGTAATGGAAACACACAATGCCAGAATCAGAAACCAGAAAACTTACAGATCCAGCCCAAAGACCTGTCAGAGTTTTGATCCAATGCTGTCCACTGGAACCGATTTTGCCAATTAAATTGATGTAGATTCTGTTGGAGGTGCCAGAACCCAAATAATCACCAGTGAAGACTTGAATGTTGTATTTACTCATGATTCTTCTGCAGTAAAATATCAAAGAGAAAGTATGTTATGGTTACATCCTTCTAGAAATAAATACACTACCTGAATTATTTTTAGATGGTCAATAAGATATTAGCTGAGAGTGTGTAACTTACTGAAAACATCTTTATAGCAGTAGTAGTGTAGTATCTGATACTGAAGTGAATATCACCAAGGTGTGCTGTTTATACATGCATGACATTAACTAGATTTGCTGGCCATTGTTGCTATTAAGTAGATTTTAATTATTTAGTAATTATTATTAATACTAAATTAAAGTTCAACAAAAATGTATTAAAGTTCAGTTACATATTGGATTCAGCAGCATCTTTAACAGTTTGGTGTAATATACCTTTTACATATTTGGTGACTGCAGGTTAACTTTAATAGATATAAACTCGGACATTCTCAAGTGAAAAAAAATATATTTTTTTGCATAGTTGAATAAAAGTCTTTTAACAGTCTATTAAATGTATTTAGATACTATTGTTGCATCATTGATATGTTGTTCATATAAGGTTATATAATGTTCAAACTGTAACATGTAATTACATCTAATTATATATCAATACACAGTGAAATATACCAACAAAATAATAAATCTAAATACTGCAAATATTGCATAGGTTTATGTAACTCATTAAATTACTCACCTGATGCAGATTAGAAAATATTCAGCAGCTCTTTCTTGTTTGTAGATTTGCAGCAAGTGCTGTAAGTTCACCAAATGAGACACAGCTTTCTAACATTTGACCCTTTATGTAGTCACAGACAGGATAGCAGGTGGGCGTGTCTGTATTATGAAATTCATAGGAATTATAACTGAAAGGGTTACTTTGATATGTGATGGGCGTGGCTTTAAGAATCCTACAATTAACCTACTAAAAACTTCTCAATAAATAAAGGGAACACTTAAATCACACATTGAACTGAAATGTTCAAACATCTTTAACTTTGAAATCTTTAGTGATATATATTTTTTCAGTTAGTTACAAACAAACTTACAAACCAGTCAAAGGAAACCAAAATCATAAACCAATGGGGCGCTGGACTCAAATTCATATTGAAAATATAAGAAAATCATTTAAATCAAAGGCTCATTCGATTTCCGTAACTTCAATCAGATTAAATCAAAATGTTAGTCAGTAGTGTGCTTTACACAGTGGTGTGCAGTGAATATAGTGGGTACCCTTTCTGCAAATCCACCCAACCCCCCCCCCAACCCCAACCCGCACACAGCACCACCCCCCCGGCCGCTCATCAGGTGACATATAGATATACATTACAATACATATTCTCTGCCTTGACTGAGTTATATGAACTTAATACACACAAAAATGAACTTAATACCACATAAACAGCCCACAAATACAAACCACAAAAATATACAATAGACCCAACAATCAATGCTTCATTTTCCTACAAGTACAGCCGTTCAACAAATATCACTCATTTGTATGACGACAGTACGCCAGAGCAGCCAAAACATTAAGTACACACAAAAACTCACCAGTCAGGCAGCCTACCCTACTGGAAAAACAGCTCATACCAGCTTAAGCTGTGTATTGGAACATGGTAGCTGGTTTGTAACTGGTAACTGGTGTATAGCTGGTCAGAACATCTAAAACCAGCTTGTAGCTGGTCTGTACCTGGTAACTGGTTCATAGCTGGTCAGATATCTAAAACCAGCTTGTAACTGGTCTGTACCTGGTAACTGGTTCATAGCTGGTCAGATATCTAAAACCAGCTTGTAACTGGTCTGTACCTGGTAACTGGTTCATAGCTGGTCAGATATCTAAAACCAGCTTGTAACTGGTCTGTATCTGGTAACTGGTGTAAAGCTGGTCAGAACATCTAAAACCAGTTTGTAACTGGTTTGTAACTGGTAACTGGTGTATAGCTGGTCAGAACATCTAAAACCAGTTTGTAACTGGTTTGTAACTGGTAACTGGTGTATAGCTGGTCAGAACATCTAAAACCAGCTTGTAGCTGGTCTGTAACTGGTAACTGGTGTATAGCTGGTCAGAATATCTAAAACCAGCTTGTAGCTGGTCTGTACCTGGTAACTGGTTCATAGCTGGTCAGATATCTAAAACCAGCTTGTAACTGGTCTGTATCTGGTAACTGGTGTATAGCTGGTCAGAACATCTAAAACCAGCTTGTAGAGAGATGCATTGTACTGTTAAAAGACATTTCTAATGATGTACCCCTTTTACAGAATGGGAGATCAAGATCTTTTCTTGCAGACATTTTGGTATGCTCATCTGTTAATGACGACTTGCGGGCAGTTGCTCCTAATGAAGTATGGAATGTTTGAAATATGCTTTAAACTTTTACTATGATCAATACTTTACTATAATTAATACTAATCAAGTTAAGGAAGTATAATCAATTCCATTACTATAAGCTCAATACTTATAAAGTAAATGAAGTATAATCAAATGCATTATGAATTGAGGTGTGATGCTATGGTAGGCAACTTGACTTCACATAAAGCTTGCCCCACTGACTTCTCTATTTTAACTGTCATTACCTTGCAAAATCTGGCTGTTAGCTCCTGATCGTTAAGACCGGACGGTTGTTAGCCAAACTGTATGTGTAAGAGAAATGAATTGAGAGACAACGTTTGATCAAGACCAGCCAGAACCAGTTTATTGGGGAACTGTCTAAGGTGCCCTCCTCCGTGACCTTGCCTATGCGGAAATGTGATATATGCACATATATGAGTTTGGCATATATAATATATATGATCATAGAAAGAAAAACATATATGAACAATATATGTCCAACATATATGAAACCTATTAAAAATTGGAACAATTTCATATACGGGCATATATGCCTTGTCCATAAATTATGTATGGTTATGTATGTGAAATACATATGTTGTCATATATGTCACATATATATCTGACCCATAAATTATGTTTGGTTATGTACGTGAAATACATATTTTGTTCTATATGTCACATATATGACTGACCCATAAATTATGTATGGTTATGTGTGTAAATGACATATTTTGACCTATATTTCTGTCCCATAAATTATGTTT
The DNA here is from genome assembly GCF_023375975.1 of Astyanax mexicanus. Classification (NCBI taxonomy): domain Eukaryota; kingdom Metazoa; phylum Chordata; class Actinopteri; order Characiformes; family Acestrorhamphidae; genus Astyanax; species Astyanax mexicanus. The sequence goes on along the minus strand of NC_064408.1, from coordinate 43,413,546 downwards.
GGTTATGTATGTAAAATACATATTTTGACCTTTATGTCATATATATGTCTGACCCATAAATGATGTATGGTTATGTATGGGAAATCCATATTTTGTTATACGTGTCACATATATGACTGACCCATAAATTATGTATTGTTATATATGTAAAATACTTATTTTGACATTTATGTCATATATACAGAGGTGGAAAGTAACGAATTACATTTACTCACGTTACTGTAATTAAGTAGATTTTATGAGTAATTTGTAATTTTTAGAGGAGTTTTTAAAATAGGTAATTTTACTTTTACTCAACTACATTTTGACACAAGTAATCTACTTCGTTACATTAGAAAACTCCCTCGTTACTGAGTAAAAAAATGCTGGGAAAAAACACTGCCTGAATTAAAAAAAAAAATAAATAAATAAATACGGCGCACGGATAAAATAGCCTAATTTCATTCCGGCAACATAAAAAAACACACAGATAAATCGCGCCATCCGGAAAGCTTGTGGTTGGATAACAAGTATAAACATATAGCATTCAGACCCTCTATTGGTCTGTATTTAACGCATGACCTGCACGTCACGCTATGTCACTACCCGATCTGTGCCCCCTGCCTGATTTGTGCCGCGCATGCGCACTGCAAAATGGGCAGGGTTGCACAGATCGGGCAGCCACGGCTGTCAACAGTTTTCGGCGCTGTGAGATCGCTGATCAAGCTTAACTTCCGTTTTCTGAATTCTAGATAGACTGATAGGTGTTTAAACTAATTATATTTGGAAAATAATATGTTAAAATGTATAAGCCTGCGGTGTTTTTATTTATTTATTTTTTCATATACCAAGTCTAAACTCCTTCGCATTTTATTAGTTTTCCTTTATGTAATCTATATAGAGTGGGAGATAAATTACAAACAAAATACAAACATCAACCAGACATATAATTTATAATTAATAATAATTATTAATTAATCATTTTATTTTACTCTCAGAGAAAGCATGAGAGCGAACCCCCATCCCTCTCAACACACACACACTCACTCACTTTCCTTGCCCGTTCCTTTGTTGCATGATGGCGTGAATGCTGAATTTAATGAAAATGTACTATTTACAACTCTGTAAAACTTAAAAGCCTTAATTCTGACACCAAGGTGTACAAACTGTTTGCAACAGTGTGGGCGGAAGTACACCTTGGCATTACCTACCCGATCTGTTCCCCTGCTCATCTCACTCAGTTTGCAGTGCGCATGCGCGGCACAAATCGGGCCGGGGGCACAGATCGGGTAGTGACACGCTAAACTCCAGAAGTGCGCCAGTGAGAAAGTTGGTTATGCGTCTCCAGCTGCAGCGAGGAGCTTCGGAATGTTTGGATGTAAAGAACTACCTCTTTTCGGATGCAGCAGCTCAACACCACGAGATTTCAGAAATTCACCATCTAATCAGAAACAGCAAATTGAGGTAAACTGAACGTTTCCTACAGTTATATGTTGATCCTAGTGATGGTGAATTTGTAATGTTTGCTGTGGTACAGGCCAATACATGCCGAGGTTAGCTTGCTAGGTCTAGGCTATGATTCAGTGTTGTAAGTTCGTTTGAAGAGCGCGTGTGAGCTTTTAATTTTATGAGTTTAGGTGTAGAGGGGGGTGATCTAGGTTCAAAAAGTAAAAATCCATCTCAGGATTTCGCTCCCATTGCCTGGCTGGCTCTAGCTTGTTCAACCTAATCCCTGGGATGGATTTTTAATTTCTGGATTACCCACTTTTAGCTCCGTGTGAGTTTCAAGCTGAGCTAAGAGAGCGTTGTTAGTAGGTGTGGAGAAACTTATGAAGAAACTTATTCTACCTTGGGTGTATTGACAAATATCTTACAATCATGATTACTTATCTTAGTATCTATAATTACATAATCATTGTGTGAAACCTTGTAGTTTATATGCATTAACCAATACTCACATTATATTTCATCATTTTTATTACTCACAGTGTATTTTACACGCATTTATATAGAAGACTAACCAATAATCACAATATATTCTTTACATATATAGTAAAACATTGTTTGATCAGGCATGTGACTAACACAGACCTTATTGTGACAAATTAACCCACATGATACATAAGGCGTTTACTAACACATAGGACCTATTATATGGCGGACTAACCACGCGCTACTAACACATTACCATATAACATATGAAATTCATTGTGTGACTTGTGTAGCTCATGCTTGAAGCATTTCGTTCACTGCATGTCTCTGACTAACGGCCATCAATCATCAGCTAGTGCACTCTGCATGAACTAAATTGATACAAAGGAGACTTCGGGACGAACAGTGCGGCCTTTCTCTCTCTGTGCGTGCAAAGTACTTCACCTACCAAAGCTGGCGGAGGACGCGTGCACATAGGGAGTGCGGCACTGTCTAATTACTGGAACAATATCACACTGTCTGACTGGACCCAGTCAATTCTTAAAACAATACCACACTGTCCGGCTGGATACAGTCAAGGCCAAACACTAGTGGTCCGGTCAGACCTGTGAAACTTGAACACTAACACGTGAAAATATGCATACTAACATGAGATGATTTTAGCAACGCCTCATCAGCAGGTTTCACGTCATTTTGGGTATAAACATGGAGTCAGATCAGAGGGGGGACAGAACTTATACTGGGACGGCTGTTAGACAGTCTTTCATGTGTTGGTTCTCCTGAATATTCAGTACTTTGTAATAAATACTTGGTTTGCTTTCAACTTCACTCCACCTGTCTGACTCTCTCTATCAAACGAACACGTAGGGGAGTTGTACCCCGGACGAGAGGTGGGCGTTGACCCACCTTTCATTTTCTTTTCTACAACATAGGCAACACTGACGCTTCTACTTTATCGCCTTAACGCGCCCTGGCCCACCCGCGGGCCAGAAAAATATCATAATTAATATCTGGCTGTGTTTATGAATAACTTAATTATAGGCTCAATATATACACACACAATATGCCCCATCAGCGCTTACCTTTCCCTGCTGCTTCAAAATCGCTCCAAATAAGTAAATCCATCAGTCCATTCTACAGTAATCCTCAAAGTAGTGCTAATAATAATGAATTAACGCTTTATTTAAAGGTTTGCCTGGGTTTACAGCTCGTTAATGCACATTACATAATGCACGCAGAATCTAGTCTTCTCTGAAGAAAGACGTGAAGGTGGAGGCAGAGCGGGGGCGGGGTCTGTAACCCCACACTGTTACTGGGCAGATATAAAGAATACAGAAACACACTATTTACTGCAAAATAAGTTATAAAATTAGTAGTTTTTGTTCTTATAAAGTTTCCAGTCCTTTGGAGAAAGAAAGGAATATCCCAGGAGCAGATCACTATAATATCTAACCAGTGAAAGAGAGCAGTTTATAATTTTACATGGTGAACTGTAAAACACTTATATAATCACACATATAAATATTTCATTTTAAAATTAACAATAAGAAAATCTGAAAAGCACCTATATATTTTTTTCTTGTTCAATTGTATATTTTAAGTGTTTTCAGTTATTTTGTAATATTAATTGATAAAATTAAAATTCTCTGAATAATTTAATATTAGTATAAAAAGCTTAAAAAATTGGGTATGTATTTTCAGGTGGAAATTAGGCTTGGAGCTTAAGAAGTTATAAAAAATATATATATATGTTTTGTTTACTGCATAACTCTGTAAATTAATATGCCATAAATTTGATAGCTTTAATATTAATATAATATTAGTCGAGTTATGCAACCCATCGATATGTGCTTCTTTACGACACTGCGCATGCGCTGACCAACATTCGTTTTTGTATGCTTTCATGTTTTTAATGATATTTCCTTAAGTTTTTATTGGGAACATTAAACAATCTGCTTGAATGTTAAAAAAAACATGTAAATAGCAGCATAGCAATGGCAAGTTAAAAACAATAATAATTAACTGAAAAAATATAAAAATACGGTTTATAGTCACCTATGCATAATCTGACCAAAAATGATGCATGGTCATGTATGTGAAATACATATTTTATCCCATATGTCATTCATATGTCTGGCCCATAAATTAATGTATGATTATGTATGCAGGGGTGATAGCGTTCCGGCGCCGCGCCGGAAATCCGGCGTAGGGTGGCTCTATAAAATATATATATATATATATATATATATATATATATATATATATATAAATAAAATAAATAAATGAATAAATAGAGCCGGTTTAGGAATTAAGTCCCGCCTCTCAGTAGAAACAGCCAATCAGCTTGCTGTTTTTGCGGCGCGCGGAGGAGCGGGGGAAGCCCCTCCCTTGCTGTGAGATTTAGCAGCGGGATCAGACGCAGCAGCTTCAGCTGATTTAAAAACAGATCTGGATATACGGAGCTTTTCTCAAAAAAAGATAACGGTAGGCTAAACACGTAAACTGTGATGATATGTTTCTGATAGCTGGTTAAAAATACACTTCTTGTATCAGCACACAGATTAAACCCACTGTGATTAATAAACTGCAGCTGTGTTAGTGAGTTAGCTTGAGTTTGGAATTAGCTAGATAGGGAGTCAAGGTTTTAGAAAATAAATAAACTATATATGTAATGTTCAACTTGCCCTGTACCTGATCAGCTAATCACTATTTCACATATTTCACTGTCATTATTAGTTTAGGATTACAGGAGAAAATGAATATAGCTAATTAGCTAGAAGCCAGATGTAGTGGATAGTCAGAATTTAGTACAGTACTTTATGTTTGTAGTTTAAAGCAGTTTCTTAACCCTGATCACTGAACTAAAATTGTGTTTTCCACCTGATCTTCATTTCACCTAGATTTTCACCTGATCTTGATTTTCACCTAGAGTGACAGCTGTCACAGTGAAAATGAAGCGGAGTTATGAAAGTGGTTGTGCTAAACGAAAGAAACGGGCAGAGAGCAAAAGAATCGCAGATGCACTGCCAAAATTCACCTCCTTTTTTACACCTCCTGAACCGATCAGTGTTTTTGGGGCCGATTCCGATCGCCGGTCGTCTTTCACCACGATGGGCCGATCGCCGATACCGATATTGGGCGGGGCCAAATGCCACATTAATGCCACACAGGTGCCTGGCAAACCTGGCTGGTACAGATTCCCCTAATTACATCCACACCAAAGCAAACACTGGTAATTTACGCTGCTAGTAAATAAACATGAATGTTACTGACCAAAATAAACGCTTTTTAGGAGAGATATAAATTCTTATTCTCTTAATATTTATAAGACAATACCTGACAAAATCAGTTTTAATGACGTTAAATAAACAACAACATAATCACTGTGACAGCGCTAGTCGCAGTTTCACCGCAGTAAAGGACGAGGACGTGAATCACTTATCTAACCAGCCTTTACTGATTTCTGCTCCAATAACCCTTTCAATAACCTCCAATAGCCTTTAATAGTCTTCAGTAGCCTTCAACAGTCTAACCTTGCAGCCGTGGTGTGTCCACTAAACTCCGTAGTTATAAACATCCTGAGGTTAGCAGCGCGCTAACTGACCTGTTTATAATGTAATCCGAGCAGTGCCTCCGTGACAACTGCTGCTGTTAGCTGCTTTGGCTGAAAGGTGAACTGTAGAGAGCTGTATTATCCGTTTTTAAAACCTTTTCCTACACAGATGAACTTAAAAAAAACGTGTAGCCCGTGGCTGGGCTGTAGCTGTGACTGAGTGAAGAGAGCGGGGCTTGTGCTGCTGCTGCAGCTCTGACTAGTGGTTGGATGAGGAACTGCAGCTTCTTGTAAGTGAGCAGTTTCTCCGGTTTCACCAGTTTCATCCACACACAGCTCTGATAAACTGCTTAACCCTAAACTCCTGAATCAGATCGGCTAAAATCATAAGAATATCTGCAGAACAGTGTTAATATGCAGTAGAATATGCAGAACAGTGTTAATATGCAGTAGAATATGCAGAACAGTGTTAATATGCAGTAGAATATACAGAACAGTGTTAATATGCAGTAGAATATGCAGAACAGTGTTAATATGCAGTAGAATATGCAGAACAGTGTTAATATGCAGTAGAATATACAGAACAGTGTTAATATGCAGTAGAATATGCAGAACAGTGTTAATATGCAGTAGAATATGCAGAACAGTGTTAATATGCAGTAGAATATACAGAACAGTGTTAATATGCAGTAGAATATGCAGAACAGTGTTAATATGCAGTAGAATATACAGAACAGTGTTAATATGCAGTAGAATATACAGAACAGTGTTAATATGCAGTAGAATATGCAGAACAGTGTTAATATGCAGTAGAATATACAGAACAGTGTTAATATGCAGTAGAATATACAGAACAGTGTTAATATGCAGTAGAATATGCAGAACAGTGTTAATATGCAGTAGAATATGCAGAACAGTGTTAATATGCAGTAGAATATACAGAACAGTGTTAATATGCAGTAGAATATACAGAACAGTGTTAATATGCAGTAGAATATACAGAACAGTGTTAATATGCAGTAGAATATACAGAACAGTGTTAATATGCAGTAGAATATGCAGAACAGTGTTAATATGCAGTAGAATATACAGAACAGTGTTAATATGCAGTAGAATATGCAGAACAGTGTTAATATGCAGTAGAATATGCAGGATCAGGGTTGAGAAACACTGCTGTAATGTGACTTCTGTTCATTTGTAGTTCACAGTAAGACCACATGTCCTGACGTTTATAAAAATCTCTATGAAACATAAAGTTACATTATTTTACACAAGGACACCATCTTAAGAAGAGCTCTCAGTAGAAAAAAAAAATAAAAGTGCACTTTTTTTTACAAGAGTGGAGAAAATGTAAATATGAAAATGAAAACGTTATCTAAAATGTGTCACTTGACAATAAGGTTATACACAGACTATTAAATGTTTGAATAATGTGTCAACATTTATGCCTATGTTACGTCACACATACAGTCTGTTGTCCCTCCCCAACAATCCCCCCCCCCCCCACCCTTCCTCACCCTGTTGGAACAGGAAAAAAAGTTCAGGCTCAGGATTTTTTTTCACTATCACCCCTGGAATTCTAGCAGTTTAGACACATAAACCAAGACAAGTGAAAATACCTGATATAGAGGAGAACTACCCAGCTCATCTACTAAATGGTACTAAATGGAGCCTCATAATTCTATTCTAATTTTCATAAGTGAAGTATGTGCCTGGCATTTGGCATGCTGCCAATATGTTCATGTTTTTCGACTCTAGAGAGTCATTTTCTACTGGCAATACTTCAATACAGAAGGTGTCCGCAAACATTTATACAGAAATAGTGTAAGTATCCAACACTGAAGGTAAATCTCTCTCATGCTATCAGTATCAATATTAAAAAAGTATAAATATTAAAGTATATATTTTGTCACACAACACAATATAGGGCATGGGTGCATTTCTTAAAAGCTAAAGTACTTTATTAAATCATGATTAAGATTGATCATTAATTAATAAGTGTTTCCCAAACCCTTACATAACCTTAATTATAACATGAACTCACAAATTAACGACAAACCTGACCCACACATTATTCTCAAGTAGATTCAGCCTACAGTTCAGCAGGTTAAGCACCACAGACCACCAGTTCTGATGGAGAAAACTACATGTTTCAGATCAATAAGCATTGCAATACTATGGAGTCAAAAAAGGGTCATAAAGATTTTGAGTTTGTAAAACAGAAGTCACAAATGTACTGAAACTTGTAACTGCGTTTAAACAACTACATGCACAAAAATCCAAATCCACAAATTAACTGGAATGTGCAAACTTGAAACAGAAAGTAATATTAATAATAATTCAAATGTACGAATGCGAAAAAATATTTTAATTGTATATAAATATATATTTTTTAATTTGTAAATCCAATCTCTTGAATGTGTGAATCAGTACTGCTCAAATGGCTTAAGCTGGGTCAGACCAAAAATCACATGGAATTTGTGAGGTTGTAAATGTGACAGTGGGTGTTTTTCACTGTGGAGCTAAAAATCCTCTCATTCATCTTCTCTGCTGCGGGTGCGAAGCTCTAGCTGCAGTTGCGAATTTTGACCCTGTTTTGACGCCTGATTGATGAACCAATAGGAAAGCTTTATCCGGACCAATCAGATTACGGGGTTTGTTTAACCAATCAGAACAATGGGTGGGTCTCTGCAGCTCAGAGTACTGGGCGTGTCGAAAGGTGTGGGCGTGTCGAAAGTGTGGCCGCCATTTTGGAGTCAGCCACCATGCGCCCCCGGTGGATTAATTTACACAGAGGAAGGAGTTTAATAAAACAATAATATTCATAACTCTACCAATTTTTTACCTGATTTACACACGGTTTGGTTTGTTACAAACAGCAGAGATGTAGTAATGACACAGGACACTGTCACACATTACAAATATGTGCTTTCATGCTGAAATACTTTATATTATGTTCTAATAATATGAATTAATTTTATATTTATGTACATAGATGCACACACACACACACACACACACACACACATATATATATATATATATATATATATATTAATAAATTAATTAATTTATGTACTAATTAATATGCTATACCATATGTCTGTCTTTGATAAAGAGCATAATGTAAAGTATTTCAGCATGAAAGCACATATTTGTAATGTGTGACAGCGTCCTGTATCATTACTACATCTCTGCTGTTTGTAACAAACCAAACCGTGTGTAAATTGGTAGAGTTGTGAATATTATCGGTTTATTAAACTCCTTCCTCAGTGTAAATTGATCCACTGGGGGGCGCATGGTGGCCGACTCCAAAATGGCGGCCACGTGGAACGTCAGCTCCAATAGACCAATAGACGACCACCTTTCGACATGCCCAGTACTCTGAGCTGCAGAGACCCACCCATTGTTCTGATTGGTTAAACAAACCCCGTAATCTGATTGGTCCAGATAAAGCTTTCCTATTGGTTCATCAATCAGGCGTCAAAACAGGGTCAAAATTCGCAACTGCAGCTAGAGCTTCGCACCCGCAGCAGAGAAGGTGAATGAGAGGATTTTTAGCTCCACAGTGAAAAACACCCACTGTCACATTTACAACCTCACAAATTCAATGTGATTTTTGGTCTGACCCAGCTTAAGCCATTTGAGCAGTACTGATTCACACATTCAAGAGATTGGATTTACAAATTAAAAAATATATATTTATATATAATTAAAATATTTTTTCGCATTTGTACATTTGAATTATTATTAATATTACTTTCTGTTTCAAGTTTGCACATTCCAGTTAATTTGTGGATTTGGATTTTCGTGCATGTAGTTGTTTAAACGCAGTTACAAGTTTCAGTACATTTGTGACTTCTGTTTTACAAACTCAAAATCTTTATGACCCTTTTTTGACTCCATACAATACCCATGATTAATTCTATTCTATTCTTTTAAAATACTGCATTTACTGAGAATGTTGACATTTGGAGAACAACTTCTTTGCATTTTTACACTCTTCTAACAAGTTTCACATCTGCCTGCTCTAGTCCCTGCAACTACCAAAGACTCCAACTCCCAGCATGCTCAGCCCCTGGACATGAGCATGGGACGCTTTCACGCTCTGCCTCGCAATCCTACTGATTGAATAATTACTTGATTACTCTCAGGTGTTGCTCGTGTATATAAGGTCCCTTGTTCCTCTCTGTAGTTGCTGAGTATTACTTGGTTCACCAGCTCTGTTACAACTCGTTTTCTTTGCTTTCTGTGTCTCTTGTTATTGACCCGTTTTCTGACTACTCTCTTGCCTAGCCCTGTGCTATTGCTTTCTGTTACCGACCTCCTTCCGTCCTTTGACTTCTCTCCTTGCCTATTCCTTTTGTTATTATTCAGATCCTCTGTTGCTGACCTTCTGCCTGGCCCTCACTACCTTACTGGTATGTTCCTAGTTCAAGCTGCCCTGTTTATAGTTACCCTACCTGTACTTTTAATTCTGTAAATAAACTCTCTGTTTTACATCAGAACGTGTCTCTGCATACTCTGGTTCCGGTATTCCTCACAACAAGATTTTTTTTTTAAGTGTTGTTTTCTTTTACATCAGGTGTGGGCCATTCTTCCTCATCTAAGCAAGTTTTTTAAAATATATTTTACCATGCATAACTATGTCCTTTTGCTATTTGAATTTCAGAATATGTGTAATGATATTAATTCTAACAAACTGTGTTTTACAATTTATGTTTTTTGGGCGTAATAGTGAATAAATACTGTATATTTGAGTTGAATTAATATTTGTTTCAGGAGAGGAGTCAACAAAGATGTTCTTTGTGAATCTTTTTGGGAAACACTTGCAGAACCGTCTCTTTCTTTTTTCTTTCTTTCACTTCATGTCAGTCTTTCTTTAATGGAAAAACACAATGCCAGAATCAGAAACCAGAAAACTTACAGATCCAGCCCAAAGGCCTGTCAGAGTTTTAATCTCATGGTGTCCACTGGAACCGATTTTGCCAATTAAATTGATGTAGATTCTGTTGGAGGTGCCAGAACCCAAATAATCACCAGTGAAGACTTGAATGTTGTATTTACTCATGATTCTTCTGCAGTAAAATATCAAAGAGAAAGTATGTTATGGTTACATCCTTCTAGAAATAAATACACTACCTAAGTTTTTTGTAGATGGCCAAAAAAACATTATTTGAGTGTGAGTAACTTATCAAAAACATTTTTATAGCAGTAGTAGTGTAGTATCTGATACTAAAGTGAATATCACTAAGGTGTGTGCTGTTTATACATGCATGATATTAGATAGATTTGCTGGGTGTTGTTGCTATTAAGTAGATTAAATGTGTTACTTTTATTATGCAGATTTATCTAAAATCTTACTAATACTAAACTTGACCTCAACAAAAACGTATTAAAGTTATGTTACATATTGGATTCAGCAGCCTCTTTAACAGTTTGATGATGATTTGAAGAGATGAAATGTAAATCTTGCATATGTGGTGACTTGGTTAACTTCAATAGATATAAAATTGGACACTCTCAGGTAAAAAAGCTTTTTTTTTTTTACATAGTTTAATATAAAGTCTCTTAACAGTCTATTGAATGTATTCAGATACATTACTACTGCTGCATCATTGATATGTTGTTCATATGTGGTTATTTAATGTTGAACTGTAACATGTAATTACATCTAATTATATATTAATACGCAGTGAAATATACCAACAAAATAATAAATCTAAATACTGCAAAAACTGCATGGGTTAATGTAACTCATTAAATTACTCACCTGATGCAGATTAGAAAATATTCAGCAGCTCTTTCTTGTTTGTAGATTTGCAGCAAGTTCACCAAATGTGACACAGCTTTCTTACATTTGACCCTTTATGTAGTCACAGACAGGATAGCAGGTGGGCGTGTCTGTATTATGAATTTCATAGGAATTATAACTGAAAGGGTTACTTTGATATGTAATGGGTGTGGCTTTAAGAATCCTACTACTAACCTCAAAAATAATACTATAAATATAAATTTTGTAATTAGTTACAAACAAACTTACACTTATAAGACTCATCACATAAAACTATAGCAAAAATCGAAGAAATCATGTTTTATACTTCAGATTCTTCTAAGTAGCACATTTATCTTTGAGGACAGATCTGCACACTCTTGGTATTTTAATATCAGTGCCTTCATGAGGGAGAGTCACCTGGAATAGTTTTCTCAGCATCTTCAAGTAGTTCCTGGAGGTGCTGAACAATAGTTGCTGCTTTTCCTTCACGCTGTGCTGCAGTTTTTTTTGTTTACTACGTAAATCCATATGTGCCTCTTAATTGTTTTTCATGTATTTCATATTAATCTACAATGTATGAAATAAATTAAATGAAGAAATAAAGAAAAAAAATAATGAGGAGGTGTTTTCAAATTTTTAACTGGTACTGTACCGTCACGCTGGACGGACACAAGACAGACACACACAGATACTCTACACAAAGTTTATTAACAAAGGGATTAGGCTTACAAGAGTAATGAGGGACAGGCAAGATCAATAACCATAGAGCAGCAAATATAAACAACATACCAGAGAGAGTAGTGAGGTAAGCCAGCGTCATACACAGCAAATCCAAAACAGCAAATGTGGAAGGCAAGAAAGTAATAAAAAATACAGAAATGGGTTGGCAACAAAACAAACAAAAAACTAGACAGGACAAAAACCAGACAGTCTGTATTACTAAAAAGGGTAAAATATAAAATATTTTTTTTGTAAAAGAGCTAGTATACTAGATTCAAAACTTCACAATGAGAAGAGCAAACAAAGGGGTATATATACACAGGAGATCGTGTGGGAACAATCAGAAGCTCGGAGAGCGGGAATGCTGTAGTGTCACGTGATCAGTGAGTGCCTGCTGTGAAGTGGAGTTTTGTTTAGCAAATTCAGGCAGACTGACAGCGTCAGGACTGACATATACACTATGTCCACTTTTGCCAACAAAAATGTCTAATGTTCTGTAATGTAATGGTAATGTAATTGGTAACGTTTTGTCAAATATGCCAATATTAATGAAATGCAGCACAGAAAGGTTTAGAGAGCTTAATAACTTAAGTTACTAAAGCTGATAAAATTGCTCTCACACCTGGTGCTGAAAGTGCACCTGTCTCTCCCACACTCAGCTCTACCTGCAATCTTCAATTTCTGGACTACGATACCCAGAATGCTTCACACACTGACGTCACCCCCTCTCACGATCATGTCACTGTACATCTTCAGAAAGTCAATCACAGGAATATTAAATTCACCACTTCACACCCATATAAATACATCTTCCCTACACACACACTCTGCTGAGTGTTGTTGGTTTGCCACTTACTCTCTCGTTTCGACGTTGTTTTGTTTTTTTCGACCCTGGTTCCTGCCTGTCCTCTGATAATTCCAGGCCTATCAACGACCCCGGTGTCAGTTTTTACAGTATTGTGCAGCCCTAGTTTTAAATCAGGTTAAATACTTTGCCGGGTCATGGTTCTTAATCTTTTTATCTTTAGAAACTCATGATTTTTGTTATCATACTGAAATATTCCTCATCTTCTTGGAAATCTTCTTGTCAGTCAGTTTTTTGATATAGGGATTCTTCATGCCCTCTTTAAATGTGATTTTCCTACTTTTGCACTCATGCAAAGAAACTCTATTTCCATTTGTAACCCCTGTGCAAAGTTTAAAAAACCTGCCCATCTGTTTTTCACACGGCAAACGTGTATCTTTTAACAGTTTATCAAATGCAGTGAAGGCTGTTTCAGTTTTCTCACGACTCCAGTAAAGTGGGTTTCATGTCCAATATAAACAAAACACCTTATCAATGATTGCACAGATCTATTTTAGACATAAAATAAAGCTAAAACTGATCAGGTGACATATCCACCCAGGTACAGTCCCTTGCAAAAGTATCTGGCCCCCTTTGAACTTTTTAACCTTTTGCCACATTTTAGGCTTCAAACATAAAGATATGAAATTCTTTTTTTTTTTTTTTTGTGAAGAATCAACAACAAATGGAACACAATCGTGAAGTGGAACAAAATTTATTGGATATTTAAACATTTTTTTAGAAATAAAAACTGAAAAGTGGGGTGCAATATTATTCGTCCCCTCTATCAGTTTTGCACATCGAGAGACCTGTATTTGGCTCCATGAATCTTCCCATCAATTGTAACCATCTTCCCAAATCTGTCCCTGCTGAAGAAAAGCATGCCCAAATCATGATGCTGCCACCACCATGTTTGACAGTGGGGATGGTGTGTTCAGCGTGATGAGCTCAGTTACTTTGACACCAAACATAAAGTTTTGCATTGTGGCCAAAATTATCAATTTTCGTTTCATCTAATCAGAGCGCTTTCTTCCACATGTTTGGTGTGTCTCCCAGGTGGCTTGTGGCAAACATTAAACAAGACTTTTTATGGATATCTTTGAGAAATGGCTTTCATCTTGCCAGATTTGTACAGTGTACGACTGATTGTTGTTCTATAGACATTGTGTCCCACCTCAGCTGTAGATCTCTGCAGTTCATCCAGAGTGATCATGGGCCTCTTGGCTGTGTCTCTGATCATTCTTCTCCTTGTTTGAGCTGAAAGTTTAGAGGGATGGCCGGGTTTTGGTAGATTTGCAGTGGTCTGATACTACTTCCATTTCACTTCCATTGCACAGTGCTCCTTGTTATGTTTAAAGCTTATGAAATCTTTTTGTATCCAAATCCGGCTGTAAAATTCTCCACAACAGTATCTCGGGCCTCCCTGGTGTGTTCCTTGGTCTTCAATATGCTCTCTGCGCTTTAAAAAGAACTCTGAGACTATCACAGAGCAGGTGCATTTACAGAGGTGGAAAGTAACAAATGTACTGTATTTACAAAAATTCATTTACGCACGTTACTGTAATCAAGTAGATTTTATGAGTAATTTGTAATTTTTAAAGTAGTTTTTAAAATAGGTCATTTTACTTTTTTTTTTTACTACATTTTGACACAAGTAATATACTTCGCTACGTTAGAAAACTCCCCGTTACTGAGTAAAACAAATGCTGGGAAAAAGCTTGTGTACGTTAATTAATCCCCCTGCATTACTAGAGGTAAACAGACACACACACACACACACAGTCCCACCAGCGTTTACCTCTCTCTGCTGCTTCAAAATCACTCCAAATAAGTAAATCCATCAATCCATTCAACAGTAATCCTAATTTATGTCAAAGCAGTGCTTATAACATCAAATTTAACGCTTTATTTAAAGGTTTGGCTGGGTTTACAGCTAACTAATGCACATGCGCAGAATCAACACTAGAGAATGATTCACTATTCATCACCAACATCCATACACACATTGTAAACTCTAAATATAACAGGCGCTTTTTTTATACATTTTCTTCTGCATTTGATGTTCTCAAATGGAACCTAAATTATGGAAATTAAAGTGTTGAAGTGAATTATTGTTTACTGTTTATGATTACACTGCATTTGACATTTAATAATCAAACATTCAAATTATATTTTGTTTGCATTTGTGAGTTCTTAGGAAAGGAACAGTTTGTAATCGCATTAAATCGTATTAACTGAATCGTATCGTATCGTATTGTATTGTGACATAATTTGAGGTATCGTACATTATCGTATCGTATCGTAATGAATCTTGTGATTTACACCCATAGATAATCCTGGCAAAAAATCCACCTGCAGAAAGTGGCAACCCTGCAAAAAGATAGCTTACAGTTGTTACATTGTTTGGTTTTTAGTGGTTTTTAATGGTTTTATCATCAATTTATAGAAGTGTTTCATAAAATTGTTTGATGAAATGGTTTCATAATTTTTTTATAGGGTGATTGAAGGCTGTTTTATTTGTTTATCTATTTGATAACTGGAAAGGAAAATAAAAGAATAATATGCAATATGTGGTTGCTACATTCATTCAGGTTTAAAAAACGACAATATTGTAAGTAATCCAAAGTAATCAGATTACGTTACTCACTTGAAGTAATGTAACTGATTACGTTACAAATTACATTTTGAGTGATGTAATCAGTAATCTGTAAGGGATTACATTTTAAAAGTAACCTTCCCAACACTGTTAGCGGGAGAGATGCTGTGTGAATCAGTGTAGCCTGGGGTCTGTGTGCACGGCTCGGGGGAATCGGTGTTCTGTGAAGCTACCCATCGATATGTGCTTCTTTACGACACTGCGCATGCGCCGACCAACAATCTTTTTTGTATGATTTCATGTTTTTAATGATATTTCCTTAAGTTTTTATTGAGAACATTAAACAATCTGCTTGAATGTTAAAAAACCATGTAAATAGCAGCATAGCAATGGCAAGTTAAAAAAATAATAATTAACTGTAAAAATATAAAAATACGGTTTATAGTCACCTATACATAATTTATGACTTTTTTACATCAAATAATTAAAAGTAACTAGTAACTTTTACTCAAAGTACATTTTTAATTGTGTACTTTTTTACTTTTACTCGAGTAGATTTTTAGATGGGTACTTTTACTTTTACTTGAGTAGAATTTTAACAAGGTAAAGGTACTTTTACTCAATTACAAATTTTCTGCACTTTTTCCGCCCCTGTGCATTCATACGGAGACTTGATTACACCTGACAGAAATCTGAATGTAGCATTTGTTCCTTGGATAATATGCCAATGCCTCATAAGGTTTGCTGTGTTTTTTTTTTCTGAGTTTTATTTTCCATTGTAGTATAAACTAATTCCAGAAATAGTTTTTCTTCCGAAAAGAAGCGAGAGACGTGTGCCTAAGCTGTGTGGCATGGATACACTTTTCGACCAGTCTTTTTCTTATTAATGAATCATCAACACAGACCTTAACTGAGGCAATTGAGACTGACAGTTCTTTAAATGTTGTTCTCAGTTCTTTTATGACCTCCTGGATGAGCTGTCCATGCCCTTTAGGAGTCATTTTAGTGGGCCAGTCATCGCCCGGGAAGGTTCACTAGTTCCTTGTTTTTTACATTTGTGAATAGTAGCTTTCACTGTGTTTTGTTGGAGTCCCAGGGCTTTAGAAATGACTCTATAACCTTTTCCAGACTGATAGATGATCAATGATTTTGTTCTCTTATCTGTTTTAGAATTTCTTCAGTTTGGGACAGAATGTGCTGCTGTTTAAGATCTTTTAGCTGTTTCATGTTGTCAGACAGGTAAACTGTGATGTTCAGTTCATGTTGAAAACCTGCACCAGTTTATTCGTTTACAAAAAGCATTTCAATTTCATGTTATATCATTGTTACTTTAAATGACTAGCTAGCTAGCTTGGTATCGCCTGAAGATAGTTAACAATCTATTTTTTAATTGTTACAATTGTCCAATGGTACATTTGTAATTTGTGGGTTACTAGTTTTTTGCTCGCTGAAAAAAACATAAGCTAGCTAGGCCTGTTTAACTTTAGCTGCCATGCTAACATTTTCTAATGATATGAAAAACATACCCTATGAAAACTAATTCCTTTAACAGTATTTAAAAAAGTTTTTGTACGTTTTAATCTCATGACATGGGCACCTGTATGAAAAAATATTGCAATGTCCAATTTTTCCAGTATTGTGCAGCCCTAGTTTTAAATCAGGTGAAATACTTGGCCGGGTCATAGTTCTTAATCTTTTTATCTTTAGAAACTCATGATTTTTGTTATCATACTGGAATATTCTTCATCTGTCAGGCTTTTGGGAAATCTTCTTGTCAGCCAGTATTTTGATTTAGGGATTCTTCATGCCCTCTTTAAATGTGATTTTCCTAACAAATTTTGCACTCATGCAAATAAACTCTATTTCCATTTATAACCCCTGTGCAAAGTTAAAAGAACCTGCCCATCTGTTATTTACAGCTAGATTTTGAATGTACAATTTTTCACAGGGCAAACGTGTATCTTTTAACAGTTTATCAAATGCAGTGAAGGCTGTATGAATTTTCTCACGACTCGAGTAAAGTGAGGTTTCGTGGCCAATATAAGAAAAACACCCTAGCATGGATTGCACAGGTGGGGGCGGGGCGGGGGGGAGGGGGGAGGGTGAGGGGTGAGGGGCTCATGGGAATGCCGCAGTAGTGACAGATTACAATGACAGGTACAGTGTGGCTATATTCCACACATCACTGATCTAAAATAAAAGTTAAAAAAAATTATTTGTTGATTAAAAGACACATTACCCCATCTGAAACATTTGGAACATTGTACAAATCACATCTACAACAGGAAGTGACATCAGCTGGTTCTTCTGAAGATCATGGTGAAGTCGGAAATTAAGTTCCCTCATTTGTTTTTCTGAATATTTGATCTTATTGTAACTATGACTGAGGAGATGAGGTGTTTTTTGTCATAAATATCAATTATTTGAACATGCAGACAACCATTTCTTTAAAATAAACGTTTTCTTGGGAGAAAATCAAAGGAATTTATGAATTTTTAAATGTCACATAAATTTTGGTAACAGGACTAAGAAAAAAATGTAATCATCTTTGGCTTAGAAACCTTGTACAAAAATTAAGTAAAGCTGCATGAAATTAATCAGTACGTGTTTTGAATAGTTAAATATATGTTTTATTAGATTCAGAGATTATAAAACATAAAAACATTAAGCAATGCCGTTACAATAAGCAAACGGCACCCATTCAAAGGAATGGCCCATTTCCTCATGTGCAGCTTCATTCTATATCAGTCCCAGCATAATATTAATTAGGTCACACAGGGGAGCGTCACAAAATGAACCAGAACACAGAAATAATATTGATGTATTTAACATTTTGATGGACTACAGCAGCACAGGCATTGATACCCTCATAGCAGTGTATTAAAATGTTCAAATTCATTGTTTTAAACTTTCTTGTAACCAGTATTGTTCAGTACTCCCACAGAATAGAAGGTAACTGTTAAAAAGTGGTTGGATAAATGATTGTAACATGTAGCTTTCCACTGAAAATAAGAATTAAACAATACAGGTCCAATATATCAACTGTCACTAAAACAACAGGTTATAACCTTACTAAATTCTTTATAAAGACTTTATATCTGTCCTTCATATCTTAAGAACCATAGTGTTGAGAATGATGATGATGATGATGCATATCACCCTGCCAAAATAAATCTCAAGGAGGTGCAGTGTGCTTTGGACAAAGTTGATTTGTTTGAGCACAGTAACAGAAGACATTTAGTCCAAATCACCAAAATAACCCACACATACCTACTGTGGAGTACGGAGGAGGGGATGTTATGGTTCAGGCCTGATTTGCTGCACCAGGTTCTGAAAAGTTCTGCATCTTAAATCCACTGTGAATTCTCTACTGTAGTATTAGAAGGTCCTGTAGGAAATCTTAAGACCATTCATACAACTATTGCCAATAGTGTTCTCTCACCCATCCAATACATTAAATTCAGGTGTTTTTCACTTCCATGGCCACAGGTCTATAAAATGAAGCACCAAGAGTTGGATATAGTGGTATAAAGCATGTCAGAACTGGACTCTAGAGCAGTGAAGACATGTTTTCTCTGCCTGGCAATCTGATGGACAAGTCTGGGTTTGTCTGACTGCATTTTGTGAAGTGTAAAGTTTGGTGGAGGGGGGATTATGGTGTGGGTTATTTTTCAGGAGTTGGGTTTTGCCCCTTTCTTACAGGTAAGGAAGCTCTTTGAGAAATTTCATGATCCCAACTTTGCAGGAACAGCAAATGATTGCTCCATCCTGTTCCTGCATGACTGAACACCAGTGCACAAGCAAGGTCCATAAAGACATGGATGAGCAAGATAGGTGTGAAA
This sequence comes from Astyanax mexicanus, assembly GCF_023375975.1. Taxonomy (NCBI): domain Eukaryota; kingdom Metazoa; phylum Chordata; class Actinopteri; order Characiformes; family Acestrorhamphidae; genus Astyanax; species Astyanax mexicanus. Next base: position 43,394,304 of record NC_064408.1, on the reverse strand, counting down.
GAACTTGACTGACCTGCACAGAGTCCTGACCTCAATATTTTTATTTATTTCATTTTATTAAGTATATTCAAAAGTGCGTTCTTAAGCTTCATAGGTTTAGTTATGCAAATTCAATAGTTCAAATGATCTTTTCACTGCACTATATATGCAGTGTTTCTGGTGACATCTGTTGGTGTATTTGAAGTATAATTTACTTCACTTTACAAATGACATGCTAGCGAGGTTATTTAGCAAGCTGACTGCACAAAAACTTCATGCAGTTTTGCAGTATATAATTACTTTACAAACCCAAAGAACACTTTACTACAGTAGTGTGTAGCGGGCTCAGTGGTTTAATACCTGGTGCTAATTGAGATGTTGAAATATTTTTTTAATTGGGCGCCAGTTATTAAATTAATTTAATTAGATTAATTAATTAATTAATTAATTAATTAATTAATTAATTAATCAAATTAATTAATAACACAAGACATCTCAGGGTGTGGTTTCTACAGGTGACAGAAATTTTCATAACCAAGTTATCCAGAAAAACACACTGAAATGACAGGTTTTGTAAAATAAAAGTATTTATTAAATCACACATATATGAGTAAATAATTCATTAAAAAGTCATAAATGTAGCCATTAGATATCAAATCATAGTGTAGAATGATAAATGAGAAATAAAAGAACAAACACGTTATAATGCTGATATGAAAGGAATAAAGATTAATATAACTATTAAGTGAGTATTTCTAAATAAGGGTCTAAGGCATTTTAAGTCTACGAAACCAATTCTTATTTCCAACCAAGCCACTCAAAATGAGTCATCTATACTAAAGACGCTATATTAAAGACCCGACCAAACCATGACCAACAGACACCATCTGCCGAAAGATTAAACCCAGCTCTGCCTTACTCTGAGTTGTTGAAGTGGGCCTTGGTGACGTCCGCCTGGGTTGGTCGTCTGCTGCTTCACCCCGAAAAAGGATCACGTGAGCCTGTCTGCAGGGTGGGTGGACTTTCTGTGTCAGCACGGAGCCCCATTAGAACCCACAGGGAAATCCCTTCGCTCTCAGGTGGCTTGCTGGTGGCCTCCGGACCGCAGATTTCTGGGTTGGATCTGGCGGATCTCTTTTTCAGCTGTACTTTAGCTAAACTTAGATGGAATAATGCTTGGCTTCGTAGATTGTAAAATAACCTTAGATATTTTAACTAGGATAGCTAATATTAATATACTTGAAGATTAAATGCACTAGTCTAAGAAAACTAACTTAAGATGACTAAACTAACAGTCTATCCTTCCTCCATCTCTGGGCTCCCTAACCTCTCTCCTCTAACTGTTTTCCTCAACTCATCTTCTCCAACTCCTTCTCCCACTCCTTCTCTAACTGCTTCTCCTCCAACTGCTCCGAACTGAACTGCAAACTCCTCCAACTGGCAACTGGAAAACTCTAAACTGTGTCTGCCCAGTTTACTATTAGTCTCTGTGGCCTGTTTGGCCCCTGAGCTATGATTGGCCCTGTGGCCCAAATGTCTGTGTTTTGATTGGTCTAGGAGCAATTTCAAACTTTGGTGGGGATTCACAAAGGGCCATAAACCCCCCCTCCTCACATGGTCAACATGCTTCAGCATTTTTCTAATAGATCAAACCAAAAGAAAACTCAATTAAACAGTGGATCAAAATACCTTTTTCAGCATATCAGTTTGTGAGGATAAATTCAGGAAACAAACAATCTTACAATTGAATCACAATAAATGTAATATATATATATTTTGCCCACAAACAGTTTTGTAATACTCAAGATAATCTTAGGAATACAATGATGGATGGTACTCTGTCAGAAAGAGATCAAGAGTCATGTTATTATTTAAACCCAATTAAATCACTTAAAAGATAATACATGGTTAAACCACTGATAACCAAATAAAGCTAAATTATCAAATGCTAGTTAAACCTTGTTGATTCAGACTTGAATGTGTAGGAGAATTTAATCAGGACACATCCAAACACATATACCATATACCAGACACATATACCATTATCTAGTAAACATTCTATAAAACACCTTTTTTATATAGTCAATATATATGTATTTTAAGCAAAATCTTCTCAGTGAGAAATTCCTCTTCTCTGCTGAGTGTTTAGATAAGCGGCTGGTCCTTGCCTGTCTGAATTTACGACGGTGGGGGAGGTTGGTGAACAGAGAGAGAGACACACTTACAAACGGTCAATGGAATTTCCAAGCTTAGAACATTTCTCTTAATTTCATTAATCTTATTTCTAAGTGATTGTAGAAATAACTAGGCACAAACCCCTAAATTGGTATAATATTTGGTGAATTAACAATTTCCAAGGAATTAATTAAGTTTTGACACTCTCTTAAGTCCCGTAGTCCCGTCCTTGTCCTGGTGATTGTGCTGTTGGCAAAACCACAATTGTGCACAGTTCCAGATGTTTAAACATTAACGGTCCTAAATCCAGATTTACGACTGACAGCGTCTGAAGGAATGTCAAAGAAGAATTTAAAAATGTTTACCCTGACTTGCATTTAGGGTTCTCGAGCGAGGCTGAGTGAAGAAATAGTCAGGAAATGTCATTTTGAAATTTAAGGCTGTTTGAAAAAGATAACTCCAAGGCTTTTAGAGTGTTCTGGGGGTTGAAGTTTCCTTATAGGCCGTAAAGTGGGGGTAGTGTGTGTGTCTGTGTGTAAGCAATGAAGAAATCCTCTGGTTAATCCACTACATTCCCCCCCCATCGATCGATGGGCCACTGGACGTTGGGTCATCGGTCGATGTCAACGTGGATTTCTGTAGACAGAGCATGTTAGGGTACATCTTTCATGCAATTGGTGTCTTGTTGGTCATGCTTTCTTAAGACAATCTACTACAAGGTAGCTGACAGAGTTTTTGGTCTAATGGATATACAATTTCTCTGATGATCAGTTTTTTTTTTTTTGTTGTAGCTATTGGCTTTTGGTTCTGAATAGAATAGTTAATTTAATGTGATAGTGTGGCAACAAGCATATGAAAGGGTCACAAATAAAATAAACAAATAAATAAACTTTATCAAGACAACCTACCCATAAGGTATGCTTCAATAATTAGCCACTACTTAGTCAACAATTGAGAACAATATAGCGGAGCAAACGTAGTCAGAAGGGAAACAAAATATGTTTTGGGCACCTGAAGAGAAGAGAAAAAAAAAATTGGCACCCCCCCTTCTCCATGTATTTATTATACTGCTATGCTAATGGTTTGAAATGGTGATTCAAACACTAGGTTTAACAAAATATCCAATTTGTTGTGAGTTATGCTACTTGGATAGGTGAGTTCCAGACAGTGAATGTGTGGTACGTTCTCAATTTAACAATTGCGTCAGGTCAGAATATGGTGGACAATGAACACTCAGTGTGTCTAGGTATTTAGCCCCGTATTATGATTTAACCTAGGGCATTATTGGTCCCGACTTGTCCCATGGGGCTTTTGCATAGTTTAATTGGGTTACAGTGAACTTGTTTGAGAATCGGTTTAATAAAACACTGACGATGCGGGATCTGGTTCCAGATGCGAGGCAGTTTGTCTGCCTCTGCATGAGGACCAACCCAATGAGACCTGAGCTCGCGAATTGTTTTGCCAGTGCTGTGCTGGGACCTCACCAGTAGCTTGTCAGCAGTGTAGCACAATGGTTGGTATCCAAGCGTGCTTTTTCCCAGTTTTGGGTGTTTCCGCAGTTCACCGCTAGAACGGTGAGATATACCAACACCTGAGAAAGTGTGGTACAGCGAAAAAGTTGTGGCCTGAGCCATTTCAATAGGGTCTGGGGGACGTCCCCCCCATCTGGCAAATGCACCTGCCACAGTGATGAGATGTTTGTTCCTTCGGACAAATTTCATGAGTCTTTCGACCCAATCCATTTGTGGAATTGGCCATATACCACACAGATCTTCTGAAGATTGGGGCTGAAAACACACTAGCCTTTTTCCAACAAGTGGCAGATATGTCAATTGTGGGAATGCTTGGTGTGTTTCCCCCATCATTTTGTGGTCCACCCATGGGTGATCGAGGGCCTGGGCTAGGCTCTCCCCCCCATGGCTCTGAGGCACCACGAATGAAGATGAAGCGTGTGTATCTGGGGCATAAACAAACAGGCCCTTGAGCATCCTGAAAGACGCACAGTAAGTGGCAAGTGGATCAAGGTGAAATGCCAGTGTTCTGAAAGAAGTGTTGTCACATGCACCAATTGTCATGTTAACTTTCCATTTGATCTGAGCATTCCGAAAAGCACATCCATCTGTGTAGATGGTGGGAATGTTTTTACATTCATAAGAATCCAAAGGACTGTGTTTGTCTGGAACCACTGGTGCAGGAACAAGAAGAGAACAATCCTTTTGGTGCACGAACAGAGGATCACAGTTAGTCCGTGGCAAGGAACCTGCAGGTGTTCTGTGAACAGCTGACTTGTCAGCCCATGGAACAAAGATTTCACCGTTGACCGTTGTGTTAAGAGTGAATGACTTTCCAGCTTTTGGGTTGTACTCATCTACAGCCGTAGAGGGAGTCAATGCCCATGAACAGGTGTTTTGTTTTAGAATCATGGTAGGGGATTCTGAGGATGGTGGTTTCAGAACCCTGACAGTGAGCTTCTCATTGATTCCCGTGGAATTTGAAGGTTCAATGAGCTTGTGTGGCTCAATGTTGCTAGCAACATGATAGCATTGAACTCTATCCTGTGCCTTAGGACAGGGCAGGGGTTCGCAAACCTGTGCCCAGATCCTACGATGCTGAAAGTCAATCAATGGTTTGAACCGGTCAAGGAGGTCTTTGCCAAAGAGCAATGGGACGTTCTCCAACGGAGAAATGTGAATTGGATGGGTGAGACTCATTGGACCGATGGCAACGTGCACCAGGGCTGCTGAATGCAGAGTGATACCAGTGTGCGAATATGGTTGAAGGTGAAGAGCACACTTTTTCAGAGGTATCTCTTTGTTGTTTCGGCGGGCTTTCGCCCTCACCTGGTCAAAAAGTGAATTTGACATTAAAGAAATGTCTGACCCCGTGTCCAAAAGAGCTTCATACCCGAACACATCTTCCAGCCAGGTGGCTAGGTAGAATTTTGGTGTTGAACCTTTCTCGGTTAAGAAACCCAAGAATTGTTTAGGTGGTGGATCCTCCAGGCTGAGGAAAGAAGCTTCCTCAGTGTGGTTGTTTTCAGCGTCTGGCTGTACAACCAAGGCTGCATTGGGGTGGATGGATTTCGCACCCCCCCAAGCAGGTTGATCTGGAGCTTGGACAATTGGCAAGAATTCAGATTCAGCATTGTCCTGCTTGCGTATTTCGTTACGAAATTGTCTGAGCAGACTGCCGTCTTTAGTGCTCAGGTTAGTTGGATATGTCTCATCCTTGTGCCCTTTAGGTGGACACCAACGTTTGTGGTGCTTTGGGCTCTTTCTCCTGAGCGGAGATTGAAGTTTGCTGGAGCTCTGTGCTCGAGCGTGGTGCTGTGAGTGTTTGCCATTCCAACTGCGTTTTATCCTACCTTTCCTTCGATAGGAGGGCTTTTGGTCACTTTGCTCGGCCCAATGTAGGGACGAGCGACGCCAAGAGTGGAACACTCTCTGGTTTTTGTGGTTTAACTGGGTCTTAGGTGGCATTGGAGCCTTGTGTGCCCCTTTTTGCTTGACGTGGGAGGACTGCTCATTAATTATCAGGACGTCATTTGACTCTGATTTTTTATTAATGTTTTGTTGGAACTTAGCAAATCCTCTGAGAGCCAAATCACGCAGCTGCCGGCTTGTTAGCGTACGAGGGCAGGCTGCGACTCCAAAAGAGTGACTGGTGGAGGGATGGAGGTTTCTCACAAACAATGTTTTGAAAACTTCCTCTTCCTCCATTCCAGGCTCATTTCTATAGCCGAAATAAGCTAGCCTGAGGCGGTGATAGTACTGTAGGGGTGTTTCCTGGCGGCTCTGCTTAATTGCAAGAGCTGCAGCAAGGCCGGTTTGAACAAGGTGGTTGGAGAACTCATTCTCCAAAGCCTTGCAAAGAGCAGGATAATCTCTCTTAACCTGGGGTGGTTGGCGCTCAATGAAACGTCCAACTTCCCGACTAGAGGACACCTTAATGAGGTAGATTTTATCATCTACCGTGGCCTTGGGGAAACGGCGTAAGAAGAAGTCAATGTCGCGAAGATACTGGTGGACATCATTAGAACCGTCCGGTTCTGGTTCAAAGCGTGGGATGTTACGCGCAATTTTGTCCAAATCTCTATCAGAGGGTGCTTGAGGTTGCACAGAGGTCCCATGTGGCTGGGAACGCTGAGTGAACCTTGGTTCTACTGGCGCTTCAGCACCTTTAAGGGAGACTAGAGGGATTGTATTTGTGGATGGTTGTTGCTTAGGATCCGGAACCCCAGGGGTTCCTGATTTACCAGCTGGATTGATGGGGGAGTCTCCCTCCATCATCAGCTCAAATGTTAACTCTGTTTGGTCTCGAGTTAATTTGACTGCATTGTTAGCATGTGCTAATTCAGTTTGTAGCTCAACCTGTCTTGCAATAGCATGTTTTAGTTTTTCCTGTGACTGAGCTGCAAGTTGGGTAGCTATGTTGGCTTCCTTTTGAAGCAGCTGCACTTCGGTTTTGAGGTCTCTTTGGTTCATTTCAGACTGTACAGTTTTGTTCTCTAGGTCTGCAACTCTATCATTTAAAGTCACAATCTCTGCTTGGAGATTTTGAATGGTTTTGGAGGAAGCAGCAAGTTGATCCTGTGACAACAGCAGTTGTTTCCACAGTATTAGGGAAATCGGATCCACTTGTTGCTTGCCCTCAAGGATTTTAGATACACACTCATTGAGGCTTTTGGCAATTAGTGCATGGAGACCCCCACTGTCCGTTTGTTGGACTGGGACGGTAAGTCCTGGGGGTAAACCAGCTGTAAGCTCTAAAAGAGCTTTTTCAGTGACACACATTTTGATTTACGTAAAGCACGTGGAATCAAACAATTTTGATGACAAACAAGTTTATTTTATGTTCGAGTTAATTAGCATTGTGCCTTTTATAAGAAGAAAATCTGTTAAAAGGGGGTGACCTAAGGTTACAATTAGTAGATTAATTTTAAAAGAATAGTTAGATTTGTTGTCAGTGGTGCTAGTGAACAGTTTAATAACTGTAGGCCACTATATGCAGCAGGTCTAAATATGGGTATAGTTATTAACTATGTACAGGATGGGAGAATTTAACTATGTATTAAGCACAGGTGTGCTGGGTATATGGTTGAGTAACTGATAACTGGATACGTTTTTTTTTTTTTTTTAAATGGTTAATTAATTAATTAATTTCAATTAGTTATTAATAATTGATCTTAATCAATCAATAATTAATCTTAATTTATTTGAAGATGGTTGAATTAAATTGAAAATAATTAATTAACAAAAATTTAATTAACTTTACTTAATCAAATTGATTAAAATGACCAGTTAATTATTTTATGTTGTGATTAGTTACCCAATGGAGATAGCTATTTAGCTTGGTTCAATGTAACATAAAGAGTGATGTTTGAGAGAGCAGACCTGAAACTTAAATTTAACTATTTAATATTAACCGATTAAATGAATGCAGTTATTTGTTTACTTATTTACAAACCATTTAACCCCACCACAATGCAAATTCCCTTTATTAACTTAACAAAAAGTTTGTTTGAAATTGGCACCCTCTGGCGACAGAAACTCTAAATGCACTCTACAGGATGATAGCAATTACACAAGTACAACACCAGGTGGCGACACAGCTATATGGCTAAGTGGCTCCCTCTGGTGGTCAAACAAATGAGATGCACCTTTCTGCACTGTATGCAGTTACCCAAATCAAACACCAGATGGCGATGTGGCAGTGTACCCCCCCCCCCCTAGTGGTGAGGGGTAGTAAAACACCCTTTGAGTTTGAGTGTAAATAGTCAGGCTGTCCACCAGATGGTGGCAGAGGCCGACTGGTGGGAGTGGTCACGCCCACTGATGATGCCACGTTAAGGACCGCCCCTTGGGTCTGGGACCTGGTCAGCAGATTTGACTGACTCAGTCGACTGTGAATAGCAGAGGAGAAGGACACGGCTGTCCGAAAGTTTAACACAGCAGCAACACACTGACTTCACAAGATGAGCAAAGAGGATTTACATCCTGGCGTGGTTAGTTTAATCACGCACACAATAAACTTCCTGCCACTCAGGGTGGTGTTACGTAAAAGTTAGCTACTCTTTTACGCACGTGGAAGTGTCCAGTACTGCAGGATTTTACGGATTTCGCGCAAAAACCGGCAGTTTTAACTGGAGCGCGGAGTCGATGAGCCGGAGATCCGCGACTCAGACCTGCGCGAAGGCCTTATCAGATCAACACTGGCAAAATATGTCTATTTTACCGGAAACAGTTCGAACTTTATGTAAGTACACACGTATATACACGTATATACACCCGGGTTTAAGGTTACCCACACACGGCGGTGTGTCAACCAAGCTTATTTTACAAATAAGAGTAATGTTTTCAAGAGCGCTCACGTACCACACACACACTGTACACGTTATACAGACACACAGGGGACCGTGCGCGCGACGCGCACACACACAGGCAGGGGACTGTGCGCGTGACACAGACAGGGGACTGGGCAGTCCTGAATTGTAAACAAAAACACGTGTAGAACATGTGCGTGTGTTTCTAACACGCTGGGTTTATGCAGTTAACTCCAGCTAGGCCAGCTAGCCAGCAGCTAACGCATTTAGCAATAAAAACAAAATACACTTTATTCTGCAACTTACAGCGCTATTTTCTGGAACTGGTTATAAAATGTGTATATTCTGGTCTCGCGGCGGAGAACCAATAAGAATATAATCCTGCCCCACGTTGGCGAGCCAATTATGTAGCGGGCTCAGTGGTTTAATACCTGGTGCTAATTGAGATGTTGAAATATTTTTTTAATTGGGCGCCAGTTATTAAATTAATTTAATTAATTAATTAATTAATTAATTAATTAATTAATTAATTAATTAATCAAATTAATTAATAACACAAGACATCTCAGGGTGTGGTTTCTACAGGTGACAGAAATTTTCATAACCAAGTTATCCAGAAAAACACACTGAAATGACAGGTTTTGTAAAATAAAAGTATTTATTAAATCACACATATATGAGTAAATAATTCATTAAAAAGTCATAAATGTAGCCATTAGATATCAAATCATAGTGTAGAATGATAAATGAGAAATAAAAGAACAAACACGTTATAATGCTGATATGAAAGGAATAAAGATTAATATAACTATTAAGTGAGTATTTCTAAATAAGGGTCTAAGGCATTTTAAGTCTACGAAACCAATTCTTATTTCCAACCAAGCCACTCAAAATGAGTCATCTATACTAAAGACGCTATATTAAAGACCCGACCAAACCATGACCAACAGACACCATCTGCCGAAAGATTAAACCCAGCTCTGCCTTACTCTGAGTTGTTGAAGTGGGCCTTGGTGACGTCCGCCTGGGTTGGTCGTCTGCTGCTTCACCCCGAAAAAGGATCACGTGAGCCTGTCTGCAGGGTGGGTGGACTTCCTGTGTCAGCACGGAGCCCCATTAGAACCCACAGGGAAATCCCTTCGCTCTCAGGTGGCTTGCTGGTGGCCTCCGGACCGCAGATTTCTGGGTTGGATCTGGCGGATCTCTTTTTCAGCTGTACTTTAGCTAAACTTAGATGGAATAATGCTTGGCTTCGTAGATTGTAAAATAACCTTAGATATTTTAACTAGGATAGCTAATATTAATATACTTGAAGATTAAATGCACTAGTCTAAGAAAACTAACTTAAGATGACTAAACTAACAGTCTATCCTTCCTCCATCTCTGGGCTCCCTAACCTCTCTCCTCTAACTGTTTTCCTCAACTCATCTTCTCCAACTCCTTCTCCCACTCCTTCTCTAACTGCTTCTCCTCCAACTGCTCCGAACTGAACTGCAAACTCCTCCAACTGGCAACTGGAAAACTCTAAACTGTGTCTGCCCAGTTTACTATTAGTCTCTGTGGCCTGTTTGGCCCCTGAGCTATGATTGGCCCTGTGGCCCAAATGTCTGTGTTTTGATTGGTCTAGGAGCAATTTCAAACTTTGGTGGGGATTCACAAAGGGCCATAAACCCCCCCTCCTCACATGGTCAACATGCTTCAGCATTTTTCTAATAGATCAAACCAAAAGAAAACTCAATTAAACAGTGGATCAAAATACCTTTTTCAGCATATCAGTTTGTGAGGATAAATTCAGGAAACAAACAATCTTACAATTGAATCACAATAAATGTAATATATATATATTTTGCCCACAAACAGTTTTGTAATACTCAAGATAATCTTAGGAATACAATGATGGATGGTACTCTGTCAGAAAGAGATCAAGAGTCATGTTATTATTTAAACCCAATTAAATCACTTAAAAGATAATACATGGTTAAACCACTGATAACCAAATAAAGCTAAATTATCAAATGCTAGTTAAACCTTGTTGATTCAGACTTGAATGTGTAGGAGAATTTAATCAGGACACATCCAAACACATATACCATATACCAGACACATATACCATTATCTAGTAAACATTCTATAAAACACCTTTTTTATATAGTCAATATATATGTATTTTAAGCAAAATCTTCTCAGTGAGAAATTCCTCTTCTCTGCTGAGTGTTTAGATAAGCGGCTGGTCCTTGCCTGTCTGAATTTACGACGGTGGGGGAGGTTGGTGAACAGAGAGAGAGACACACTTACAAACGGTCAATGGAATTTCCAAGCTTAGAACATTTCTCTTAATTTCATTAATCTTATTTCTAAGTGATTGTAGAAATAACTAGGCACAAACCCCTAAATTGGTATAATATTTGGTGAATTAACAATTTCCAAGGAATTAATTAAGTTTTGACACTCTCTTAAGTCCCGTAGTCCCGTCCTTGTCCTGGTGATTGTGCTGTTGGCAAAACCACAATTGTGCACAGTTCCAGATGTTTAAACATTAACGGTCCTAAATCCAGATTTACGACTGACAGCGTCTGAAGGAATGTCAAAGAAGAATTTAAAAATGTTTACCCTGACTTGCATTTAGGGTTCTCGAGCGAGGCTGAGTGAAGAAATAGTCAGGAAATGTCATTTTGAAATTTAAGGCTGTTTGAAAAAGATAACTCCAAGGCTTTTAGAGTGTTCTGGGGGTTGAAGTTTCCTTATAGGCCGTAAAGTGGGGGTAGTGTGTGTGTCTGTGTGTAAGCAATGAAGAAATCCTCTGGTTAATCCACTACAAGTGAAAAAAGCTAAATGAAACCATTATTTACTTTGCACTTTATATTTTTACTATTTCTATTCGATTGAAAACACAACATATTTTAAGTTTTGTCTTGTCAACTTTAGTAGAGAAGAGTAATAAGAGTAATAAGGTAAAAAAAAAATACTGCTGTGATTTCAAACAAATGATTTGGTACAAAAACAGCAACCACAAAGCTTATAGTGTGTGGTGTCACTAATAGAATAAATCAGACACTGAATTGTTGAATTAGACAGATTTAGATCTTGAGTTTCAGCTGAGCAGTTCATGTTGACATGATCAGTAATTTATCTGTAGTTATTATGAAGGAGAGATTAGTAACTTCTCCAGAAGACTCAGTAATTATTAGCTATTGTTAATACTCAATAAGTAATTAACTGAGTAATTAATCAGTACCATTGGTAGTTATTAATAGTGATTTCATTGTTCATTACAGTGTTTCACTGTATTGATGCTGTTATTCTCACTCACTGTTACACGGCACATGATGAAAAACAAAGCCATAAAGAACTGTTTTATACACTCCCCGGTCACTTTATTAGGTTTGACTAATAAAGACTGGTTTGAGCTGATAGAACGACAACAGTAACTCAAATAACCACTCGTTAAAACCGAGGTCTGCAGAAGAGCATCTCTGAAACACAACACGTCTAACCTTCAGACTGATGAGCTACAGCAGCAGAAGATCACACCGAGTTCCACTCCTGTCAGCTAAGAACAGGAAACTGAGGCTACAATTCACACAGACTCAACAAAACTGTAGACAGTAGAAGATTGGAAAAACGTCACCAGGTCTGATGAGTTTTGATTTCCGCTGCTCAAAATTTGGTGTCAACAACATGAAATCATGGATCCATCCTGCCTTGTATCAACGGTTCAGGCTGGTGGTGGTGGTGCAGATGGTGTAGGGGATATTTTTCTGAAACACTTTGGGCTCATTAGTACCAATTGTTTCAATGCCACAGACTACCTGAGTATTGTTATTGACCATGTCTATCCCTTTATGCCACAGTGTACCATCTTCTGATGCTACTTCCAGCAGGATAATGCACCATGTCATAAATCTCAATCCAATAGAGCAGCGTTTCTCAACCTTTTTTCTATCACGGCACCCTTTCAATATATGCGAGATGTCAAGGCACCCCAGTTTACGGCCGGGGGGGGGGGGGGGGTGGGGAGGTGCTGGCGCAGTACTTCAGGTGAGAACGAGGGGTGTTGCTGGCGGAATATGAAATAAAATAGCGCGTGCATCGCGTGGGGGGACAAAAACTTTACAGTGTGTCCCAATTTAGGGGCTGCATCCTTCAGAGGCTGTATTCGAAGACAGATTGCGTCACAGCTGCGCAGTAATACACCGCCTCTGTGGGTCGCATCCTTCAGAGTATGCTGCCTGTGAATTGGGACACACCCCGACTCGAGCTGACTCTGGAAAGGAAATATGCACGTGAGGCGCAATATTTTGACGGCACCCCCGATGAAGCCAGACGGCACCCCAGGGTGCCGCGGCACCCTGGTTGAGAAACACTGCAATAGAGCATCTTTGGGATGTGGTGGAACGTGAGATTCACATCATAAGATGTGCAGCCGACAAATCTGCAGCAACTGTCTGATGATATCATGTTAATATGGACCAGACTCTCTGAATAATGTTTCCAGTACCTTGTTGAATCTATGCCACAACGGATTACGGCAGTTCTGAAGGCAAAAGTGGTCCAACCCAGTACTAGCAAGGTGTACCTAATAAAATGTCCAGTGATTGCATGTCAGGCCTCCTTTAGTGAAATGTGAGATCACTATAAAAGACTGAAGCTCCTCCCTTCAAAATGGTGACAGATATGCATCTACTGTTGCTTTGTCTTGATCCTCATATGCTGTTTATTATGAATCACAGAGAAACAAATAGACCAAATATTAACTTCAGCAGAGAGAGTTTAATACCTCCACTCATTATTTAATTAAATCTTCTTTTTTGCAGTCAGAAACATATTGTGTAAAGAGACTTCATTGTGTGATTATAAACATGTAATTCATCAAGCACGGTGAGTTACGTTAGATAACACTGCGCTAATTTGCTGCCAGGAATTCAATACCTCCCTACATATTGTGAGATAAAGACTTATTGTGTCAAGGTGTGATTATAAACAGGCCATTCATCACGCACAGTGAGATATGTCTTAATGATGATCACATGAACATCTGTTCACTTTTACACTTTAAAATGTAGCTTCTTTAAGACAATACATACACATGCACTGTACATAAACTTTAAATACATTATTTCCAAAACTGTAAAATGAACTGCTTTTATTGTCAGAGTGGGTCAGATATTTTGGTACCCAGTTTATGATCCAGGATGAGCAGTAAAGATCTGCTCTGTAGAACAAGACATAATGAATTAAATTCAGAGTTCAAAGTTGAACAGCTGGAGCTATTTTTATACAAAGTCTCAGACTGATGTCCAGATGTTTGTTATGGTTATGAAAAATGTATTGTTCATAGGTCGGGCAATCTGACAAATAGACCTAACATCATGCACAATCAGTAATGTGAGAGATCACTGTGAACATTAGGTGCCAACACCCATCATCTGGTCTATTTTTAGCTTTATGGTGTTCACATGGACAACACTTGAATTCAGCACTTTAACTGATAACAACCAGGTAACATTTCAGCACTGCCCAATGAAAAACAGACATCTCCATTTTTATTGGTTTTAGATATTATTACATCATTAAATACAGCAGCTGTCCTTCGCCATGTCAACATTTAATGATAAATGGACCAATCAAAATGCTGTTTAGTGTTTAGAGTAAATATTTTTTTAATTATCTTCAATTAAAATTGAAGAAGGTACTTTTCCTGCTCCTAAAAATTGCAGTTTAGAGGTTAGAGGGACTTGATTTGCACATAAAGCTCATGAACTAAAAATAAACATAAGAATTTTATTCATTGTCAGACTTTGTAAAAAAAAAAAAAAAAAAAAAACATTGACACAGAAATGATGATTCAATGTGTTTAGTAAAGATCTGAAGAGTTGAACTTAAATATTTAGAACTATTTAATCACAGTGTTAACCTTGCATCCAAAGTAATGATCCAGTTGATTCCAGATGTTTATCCTGATCAGCATTGTTGTCATTGTATTCTGTGTTTATACTGTATTTATGCTGCAGAACAGCAGTAGAGATCTGGTGATTGTCTCTTTCAGATTAATGCATCTGATAAACTGATAATCGTCTCTCAGAAACACAGAAAAGTAGATGAAACCAGGCGGTAGCATCTAGTGTTCTTCATAGAGTCCCAGTTTCACTGATTTCAGCATCAATATTTTAATCATTGTTTCTTATTATTATGTACAGTTATTGTGTTAACCACGTGATAGTTCCACACCTGGTTAAACAGTCACACAGTGCTGTTTGCACAGCACAAGACTTTTAATATCACTCCTACTAAAAGTAGAAGCTCAAAGTGCACTGATCTCAGAGTGCTGCTGCTGCTCTCTCTCTCTCTCTCTCTCTCTCTCTTTCTCTCAGTCTGTGAGAGCAGTAAGATGGCAGAGGCCAGTATTTCTGTAGATCAGGATCAGTTCAGCTGTTCAGTCTGTCTGGATCTACTGAAGGATCCAGTAACTATTCCCTGTGGACACAGTAACTGTATGGTATGTATTTACAGACACTGGGATCAGGAGGATCAGAGGGGGGTCTACAGCTGCCCCCAGTGCAGAGAGACGTTCACTCCGAGGCCTGTTCTACGCAGAAACAACATGCTGGCTGAAGTGGTGGAGAAACTGAAGAAGACAGAAGTCCGAGCTGCTTCTCCTGCTCACTGTTACGCTGGAGCTGGAGATGTGGAGTGTGATTTCTGTACTGGGAGGAAACGTAAAGCTACGTTGTCCTGTCTGACGTGTCAGGCCTCTTACTGTAAGACTCATCTCCAACCTCACTATGAAGTTCCTGCATTAAAAAAGCACAAGATGATCACAGTCTCCAAACAGCTGCAGGAGAAGATCTGCTCTCAGCATGATAAACTGATGGAGATCTACTGTCGTACTGATCAGAGCTGCATCTGTTATTTGTGTACGATGGATGAACACAAAGGTCATGATTCAGTTGCAGCTTCAGCTGAAAGAATAAAAAAACAGGTGAGAGTTTAGTTTGAAATATTATTGTAAAGGGAAGTAGAGTAAGAGTAGAACTGTTAAAGTGGTAAGAATGTGTTTGTTAAACTTAGATATCATCCCGACTGCTGGTCTTGCTCAGCATCAGAACCCTGATGTTAGTCACAAGATATGCTCCTCATGATCCTTAATTTCTACAAACTAGTGAATATAGTCTACATAATAAGACTCTGAGAGCAGGGCTCGAGTCCTTTAACAGGCAGAATCACAGGAAATGATGTATCATAACAGAGGTCATATTTTCTGCAGCTTTTTCTAATTCTAGTTTTCAACACCATGAAAATCTCTGATCATCATACACAGTCCTAAAGCTCTCAGACTACTCGCCCAACACCCATTCATAAACACTGAAATGTAGTTTATTTACTTACAGCCACAACTAAAGAACATGCTGACAGATTTCCAGCAGAGAATCCAGAGGAAAGAGAAGAAGCTGCAGGAGGTGAAACAGGCTGTGGAAAGTCTTAAAGTGAGTGTTAAGCAGAGATCAGCTGGAGCAGCAGTTTAACTCCTCATTTAGACTCTCCTCCACTCACAACCATGGAGTGATAGATGAACTGAGTCTTCTGTGTTTGTTCTAACAGCTCTCTGCACAGTCAGCAGTGGAGGACAGTGAGAGGATCTTTACTGAGCTGATCCGCTCCATTGAGAAAAAGCGCTCTGAGGTAACAGAGCTGATCAGAGATCAGGAGAAGACTGAACTGAGTGCAGCTGAAGAACTCCTGGAGCAGCTGGAGCAGGAGATCACTGATCTAAAGAGGAGAAACACTGAGCTGGAGCAGCTTTCACACACAGAGGATCACATCCACTTCCTGCAGGTAACAAACACTAACCTACAGGAACCTGTTTTAATGCTGATGAGGATCCTGCTCCTCTGGAAGTTTATATCATGCTCCTCTGCTAGGTGCTAATGTTGGCTAGGTGCTACAGGCTGTAAGTAGTCTAGTTCTATATATCATGTGAGATATTCAGACGATTAATCCAGTAAACAATGCTGATAGTTTTTAATAAGTAACAGAGTAATAGAGTTTTTATAGAAATGTTTAAAGAATATATGAAAGTAAAAGAAACAATAACAGAGACAGACTGACTTGTTTTCTCCACCTTAAGGATAAAAACATACAGTCTGTGATGGAGAAACTATAATGGAGGTGATACTGCATGACTGTATCTTGTACATTATGCTCTGCAGTGTGAAGAACAGATTAGAAAGCACGTCAAATTTAACTTTTCTTTAATTTTGTTCCATTTTTTTTTCTTTGTAGAGATTCCAGTCTGTGAGTGTCTCTTCTGAAGATGAAGATTCACCCAGCATCACTGTCCATCATCATCATCATCTCTCATTTGATGGAGTGAGGAAATCTCTCTCTGATCTGAAAGAGCGACTGGAGAAATTCTGCAGGAAGGAAATCAGTGAAATCTCTGATCAGGGTAAGATAGATCCAGTTATGCAGGAGAAAATACATGATGAACTAAATATCACTAGATAATCTAATCAAATTTAATATATAATTGTTTATTTTGGTAATGATAAGATGACTAGATAACGAAGATGCACCTCTTTTATTTATCCCACTGCAGTGTAGCTAGCGTTACGTAGCAGAGCTGTACAATAGAATTGCAGTAGGGAGCCAATAAACACCAAGTTCAAGGTCATTAATACATTTTACTCAAATAAACTGAAGGAAATAAAGTTTTAAATGCCACGTTTTACCCTTGGTATCGGTTACTACATCTTCACAGACACAGAATGACTGTATAGAACCTGGGATACGAGCTGAAAAAAGTTTACTTAACATTTACAAGCTGAGGTTAAGCTAAAAGACTGAACATTTCAGCTACGTATCCTCTGACTTACTGTAGATTTCTGTGTCTGTATGCGATTATTGAGGATATGAAGATATCTGTCTGCATTATAATAAAGAAATGTGTTTATTGTAGAATTTAACCTCCACTGAACATAATAAATGATCATAAATGATGAATGATCTACAGTAACATGATGTTTACAGGTTCTACAGTATGAATTTGTTCATTATACAGTAGGAATGATTAGAAAGTGATAGAAAGTATATACAGTTTAAACTAAAAGGTATAAACTCTAGTCTAAAACTATACAATTCTAGAGAAAAACAGATAATCTGAAACAGTGATTACATGTCTATGTATGTTTATTGTGATTTGTTGTTTGCTGTCACAGTTTCAGAACTTTGGATGATTTTACCATCAGAGCCAAAGAGCAGAGAAGACTTTATGCAGTGTACGTACAACACACACACATCCAATGTTCCTATTGTAGTATTACATGATAGAATGTGAATCTGTACATTTGTTCTTTGAACCATATCAAACATTTGTGTTCTTTAATGCTCTGACTTTAAATAAATCAATGTTTTTTCCTCTTCAGATTTCCGTCACCTGACTCTGGATCCCAACACCGTAAATCAGTTCCTCAGTCTGTCTGAGAACAACAGATTGGTGCAGAACAGTAGAAAAATGCAGCCGTACTCTGATCATGCAGAGAGATTTGACTACTGGAAGCAGGTGTTGAGTAAGGAGAGTGTGAGTGGACGCTGTTACTGGGAGGTTCAATGGAGCAGTAAGGGACATGAGGTCTCCATATCAGTCTCATATAAAGGAATCACCCGAAAAGGACGGAATAAAGAGTGTTTGTTTGGACACAATGATCAGTCCTGGAGTCTGCAGTGTTTTCCCTCTCTCTCTTTCTGGTACAACAACACTGAGACTAAGATCTCAGCTCCTCCATCCTCCAGAATAGGAGTGTATGTGGATCACAGTGCAGGAACTCTGTCCTTCTACAGCGTCTCTGATACAATGACCCTCCTACACACAGTCCACACCACATTCACTCAGCCCCTCTACGCTGGATTTGGAGTGGATTCAGGATCATCTGTGAAGTTAAGTGATGAAGATGATGTTGGTTTATCTGGACGTTAAGAAGCATTAGTGTTTCCTCGTTCATAAACACGGACTATTGGTCTAGTTTACTGTTTGTGTGCATTACTGTACTTTTCTCTCATTTGAATTAATTATAGTGTTTTAAATCATTAGTGTCTCATAACCCATAAACCAACCAACTAACTAACAGGAATTTACAGGATGTTGAACTGTAAAGAGGAGGGGATTCAGGCATTTTTCTCCAGATTTAAATAAAAAATGGACAAAGGTTTCCAACATGTCATGTTAACATGTGACATGATGACTGTATGATGATTTCTGCCTTTAAAACGCAAAATCTGAACTTCTAACAAGCTTAAATCATATGTTAAACACACCCACACACACCAGCAGACTCCTACTGATCTGTTCTCTGTAATACACTGAAATCTGATCATTAATATTACATGTTGTGATGGCTCCCCCTTCTGACCACAGTAGGAGGTGCACATGGACAGTTCAGCACACTGTGCTTCAATAGGCTTTCGCTAAGCTCCGCCCCCCTGAATCAGGGCTGACCAACAACACTTTCCTCAGGACCTGTTAGAGCTGATTTTAAGACTCTGATGTTGTTCTGTTCATTGTAAAGACTCTGTGTCTTCATGTGAGTTCTGAACATTGTTCTGTATTGTTTCTTGTGTTTGAACTCCTTGCTCGATTATTTTGACTGTGTGTATTGATTTTTCTTAATGCTATGGGAGTGTAGCAGATAGCCTGATATCTCATTGTGAAATCACACTCTTAAATCCACTTAAGAAATTCCACTGGAGAGCAGAGGGGGATCCCCCCAACCTTGAATGATAACACTTTAACGACTTTTACGACCATTTGCTGGAAACATCTGTCTCGCTAAAAGCATCCGAACAAAGACCCATAAACCTTGGGGATTAACATGTCACCTGCTGATCCGCTATCTTCGGAGCACACCTCTTAAACAGTCACACTAATTTACACACACACACACACGCAGTTTGACCCTTTAACTGGTCAAGGACCCGTGGACCATTTAACAAGACAATACTGCCACCCGCAGGAGAAGAAAGGAACTTTTCTTGGAGCACGAGGCTATGATCGAAAAATTACATATGTATATGCTTTTACAATAACTTAAATAACTGTTGGTTAATTCTAATATTGTGAGAAGCAGGGTATCAAGCAATGTGATGAAACGCTTTCTAATCAAGAGAACAATTTTGAGGTTTACCTTCATTTTCTTCTACAGGTTCCAGGCTGAAGAATTATGTCTTGTTTGTCATTGGTTGAACTATTGCAACTAGTCAGCGTAGTTTTAACTTTTGTGTTGGTTATATAGATACATTTTCCGGTTTAGTAAAGAGCAAAGCATAAAAGTATAAAGGTATAGTGAATTTCCGATTTAAAGGGTTCTGAAATGATGTTAACCAGAGCAATAGGACCTGCATTCCTTAGTGGGGGAGAGGTGTGAATTACGACGGCCACAGATTTACATCTTTGAATACACAGGCGAGTCTGCCATTTCAAAAGGGAAATTTAAGGCTGAAAAATGTTAAAACATTAAAAACAAAATGTGTTCTTAAGACGTGAATGAACATTAACTACAAAAAGAACACGGAGGGCAACAAACTAGCAGTCTGGTTAAAATAATTACTTAAAAGCTATCAGGGCATGTTTCCACAATACTTTAATCAGGTTAATAACTAAATCTTGAATTAATAAGTTTAAAGTTCATAACGAGTTTCTTTCTTTCCTTTCTAAGAGTCCGGTGCGTGTGAGTTAGTGTATTCCCTGGTCATGTGTTATATTTCTTTCCATTCTTACACCTCAAAATCAACTATGATTATCTAATTGTCTGGTTAGGATTTCAGTTCTGAGATGTTTATTCATATCACTAAAATGCTATGCAACAGTGGGTGAATGTGGGGAAATTGTGGGTTTTCTATGTCAAAGTACATTTTAATAAGCAATGGTTTAATTTGATCATTTAAGAATGTTAAGGTTTAAGTTAATAAAGAAAAAAAGGGGGAAGTCGTCTAGGCAAGACTCCACCTACCTGGAAGATGATTGGGTTTTTAGAAATTATACTTGCAGTTAGGAAACCTATCACAAGTTAGGGCCAATACGTCACGAAGGGAACGTGTTTTCCAATAAAGGGGGATGTTAGTTCATTCGGTTTGTAGTTCGTGGTTCGCAGTTCGGAGTTCGTGCGCTTTTTAGGTTTAGTTAAGTTCAAATTTTTTTTTTTAGAGTTTTAGTTAGAATTTTGTACTCTCTCTTTTGTTTTACTTTCTCTTAGATTCAGCTTAGTGATTCTTAAGTTCGTGAGTCATAGATTCTAGCTCGAGCTGCGCTTGCAGCACACCCGCGCTGACTAACACTAGTCCAGCGATTATCAACAGAATTAGAGAATTAGGTGCTTCCAGCTATTGAACCACCTTAGCGCTACGGAGCTGCCTATAGTTCACCGCTCATACTTAGCGTTATACATCGCTCGCCCGACCAGACCCAGACGCGAAGAGAACCCTTGATCTATCAGCTGCCCGGAGCGAAGCTCCCGCTTGCCGTTGGAACCGAAGCCCTGCTTGCACCGTGAAGTCCACCTGAAGAACCCGCTTGGCCACCTGGATCGAGCTACCCTTCCTGGCGGTCGACACCGACGGTTCCCTTCGCGGCAGAGACGACACCGGTTGCCCGAGGCCGGTCAACGCAAAGTGAGGCGCTGGTTAAATCTCTAATTCTCTGGTGGCGTTCTGTTGGTCTGGTTAGGTTGAGTCTTGCTAAGTTCTCAGTTATAGTTATTCCCGGTTGAAATGGTGGTGATCTCTGTCAGTTCCATAGTTCTAATGTAATCTAGTTTAACTCAAGTAGCTTGGGTTTAGGGCGTTTTTGCTTCTTTAGTAGTTAGTTGGTTTATAGCAGTATATAATCACTTATAATCTTGTTTAATCTCCTAATATTCTTATAGTGGGTTTAGTTATCCATATTTAGGTTTATCTCCTAGTGGGTTATCATAATTACTTCCCCTTTGGTATATTAAACTGGGTATTGATTTGTTTATTTTTATCTACTTATACATTTCTGTTGTTTGGGTCTAAAGTGCTTTGAGTTATTCATATATGCGATGAGAAGGTTTGGTTGTAAGACTGTTATCATCAGCGTGCTTGAATTTCACTCTCAAATTGTTGTTTGAATTATGCCCCTTATCTAATTCTGCATATATCCATGTATTACTTTTATTCTAAATAAACATTACTTGATTTAGCCAATTCTTGATTTAAGTGTGTTCCTCCCGTGGTTCAAAGACTTTCTGAAACCGACAAGAACTCACCCTGAGGTTAAATATAAATTTTGTAGCTAGCCGCTACTGGCGCCCTATTAACCTTTAATATTAATATTAAAATTAATATTGATATCAGGTAAATAGTTCGGTATCCATTGTAACCACTACAGGAGATACAAGCTTTCTTCAGTACCATTCAGAAAACCTATCATATGATCTGTAGCTACTCATTAATTAACAATAATGAACTGATTTAAAACTTTAGGTTTAAATTCTCTGTGTTGAAGTAAGAAGGTGTTTATTCAGACTCTTTTTAAAGACATGAACACTGCTTGATGTGATGTTACTGATGATAGCAGGAGAAAGACAGGTAATCCCATCAGTGGTTTAGAAAAATATATTTTAATAAATATTTTAAAGTTTGATTAATAATGAATCATAATAAAATATATTTCATGTTTTTACAGCAGCTATACTTCCAAACTAAAACCTGCAATATCCTCCCAGCTACTGTATGTTTAAATACTAACCTTACTGTGAAATAAATACATATTTTTGTTGTTATATATTTGTAATATTGTACTAATCAAATATGATAAACACATCTGAGTTTATTTAAAAACAAGAGTGAACCTGTTTTCTGAACATGTATCTGGATCATAGAAACTGAACAGAAAGCTGTCTGGAGTTAACAGTGTAAAACTGATACAAACCATTTCAGAACAGTAATTAACTCATAGAAAATTAAAGGACTGTAATTATGTAGAAATAAATGTTACAGAGAATGAAAAAAATCATATTCTACTGGATGTGGAAAGATGTGGTGTGGTATGATGGGAGCAGGGATGGGAAATAATAAAGTATGAACATTTATTTCTGAAATTTAATTGAATATATCTTTCATTTGAACGCTTGTCACCTTTACTTCTACTTATTAGATTTGAATATTGTTATGATCCCTCTTCTGTCCAGGAGTTGTAGGATCAATAATGTGTAACATATTTTAATAAAACCAGTAAAATCAGGTAAAAGAAACGAGGAAAAGGTAAAAGAGCTTCATCTTCATTTAATCAAGTTTTTAAAAGAGTCACACATTCTAAAACTGTTTTGCTCAAAAACCACACTGAGAGAATCCAACTGAACATCAACAAAGAAAAGAACAGAACAAAACATAACCCACTTCTGTTCTCTGAGTTACAGAATAACTAGATAGAAAATAACCAAACCAAAGCTAAACACACTAAACTTCCCTGGACAATAAAAATAACTAAAACGGAAACTAAACACAGTAGAGTATAACACAAGTTAGAAACGGCAGGAAAAATACCTAAAAACAAAACACACCCCTAAAACAAAGAGTTAAACTCATTAAAACAAACTTAGGAAACATGCAGGTAAAATAGTTATAATAGTATTTCTAACATAAGAGATTTAAAACCAAACTAAAAACACAGAACATGGTGTGAACACAGTCCTCTCTCTCTTTCTCTCTCTCTCTCTCTCTCTCTTAACTAACTGTCCCAAACATTAAGAAGAGAACTGTATTTAAACCTAAAGCTTTATTGAGCTTTATTGATCTTTCAAGTGCCCATCCCACTCCAGCAGAGTTTTATAAAAAACATTCTAACCCCTTTTTCTTCCCTCCCCTCTCTCTCTATCTTTCTCACATGTGCTGAGACGCCTGGCCGGCCGGTCTTCCTGGATGTGTCCGTCTGTGGTTCCAGCTTTCAGGAATCAGCCCTGTCCTTCTACTCATCAGAATTATTACACAACCCTTCTAACTTTTTGTTTCTCTTTTTGCTTTTTGTTTCTCTTTCTTTCCTTTCTGTTTTCTCTATCTATCTCTTTTACATGTATGGAGATGCCCTGTTCCTGATGTTCCCAGCCTGGCTCTCCACTGCCCGCTGTGTTGTTCTCCGGCTCTGCAACCCTGCACTGATTAACATTAACACACTCAGTATCTGTTTCTGTATTAGCCATAGCTCTATAGTTTGTGCCCTATAGTTCTTATATACATAAATTAGTACCTGTTATATTAGCCATAGTTCACATTAATTCTCTGTACTGTTTTGTTCTGTTATTTGTTTTTTGTTTGTTTGTACTGAGCGGGTCAACCCGAGTAGGATGGGTTCCTCTGACTGAGTCTTGGTTCCTTCCAAGGTTTCTTCCTCTTAAGGGAGTTTTTTGCCACTGTGTCACCATAAAATTGGCATCTCTGTGGTGCTGCTCATAAGAGGCGTGGACCTGTTTTACCTGTAAAGCGGCTTTGTGACAACCTTTGTTGTAAAAAGCGCTATATAAATAAAATTGAATTGAATTGAACTATTACTGATCTATTCTTCTCATCATCAAACTGCTGACCTGAAGAAGGGATTAAAGCTTCATAGACCTAAGCTTCTCCTCTTTTCCCTCTCTTTCTCTCCACCTCCTTCTGGCTGACTCTCCAGTAAACAGAGAACCAGGAAGACACTCCTACTCATTTCAGAGAAAACGAAACTCACTTACACACTCTCTGTCTCTCTTTCTCTCTCTCTCTCTCTCAGTCTGTGAGAGCAGGAAAATGGCAGAGGTCAGTATTTTAGACCAGAATCAGTTCAGCTGTTCAGTCTGTCTGGATCTACTGAAGAATCCAGTAACTATTCCCTGTGGACACAGTTACTGTATGGTGTGTATTAATGGCTGCTGGGATCAGGAGGATCAGAGGGGGGTCTACAGCTGCCCCCAGTGCAGAGAGACGTTCACTCCGAGGCCTGTTCTACGCAGAAACAACATGCTGGCTGAAGTGGTGGAGAAACTGAAGAAGACAGAAGTCCGAGCTGCTTCTCCTGCTCACTGTTACGCTGGAGCTGGAGATGTGGAGTGTGATTTCTGTACTGGGAGAAAACTCAAAGCCATCAAGTCCTGTTTGGTGTGTCTGGCTTCTTTCTGTGAGACTCATCTCCAACCTCACTATCAGTCTCCTGCCTTTAGGAAGCACAAGCTGGTCAAAGTCTCCAAACAGCTGCAGGAGAAGATCTGCTCTCAGCATGATGAAGTGATGAAGATCTACTGTAGAACAGATAAAAGCTGCATCTGTTATTTATGTACGATGGAGGAACACAAAGGTCACGATACAGTCTCAGCTAAAACAGAAAGAACACAGAAACAGGTAAGAAATTCATATTTATTTAAAGAGTCTTAATATTCAGCATATGCTGGCTACTGATTGTCAGATGATGTAAAATGAGTTCAGAGAAAGAAAGATTGAGATTATATTTGATGTAAACTGGTGAGACTGGTTTAGTCAGCCAACACTCTTCTACCAGTCTTTCTTCAGCTTCACAACACAAACTACAGACAGTACCAGAGTCCATTACAGAAACAATAAACTTCAATCTTCTGATTAATAATTCACCTCCTCTCTCACACTTCATAAAGAGCTGACTTTGTTTCTCCAGAGTGAAGTGAAAGATATGCAGAAGAAATTCCAGCAGAGAATCCAGGAGAAACAGAAGAAGCTGCAGGAGGTGAAACAGGCTGTGAAAACTCTTAAGGTGAGAAGAGAACAGAGAACAGCTGGAGCAGCTGTTTCACATCACACTCAGTGTACAGACACACTGCCAATGAGAAGTAACTCATCTACAGTTAAAATGAAGAGTGTGGAGAAACAGCAACACTCAGATTTAATAACCTGTAGATCCCCTTCAGCAGCGTTCACCTTCCTGTTCCATTACCCAACATCTCTTCAGATTAAGATCATGAACTGCAGCCCTTAAATTATCCTGTTAACTGTAATGATACACATTTACATTCATTATTAATATGATCTATCAATAATCAAAAGATGTCCAGATCCTGATGCAGCAATACAGCCCCAAACCAGGATGCTCCCTCCACCATGCTTTACAGTCAGGGGTTTTTGTACATGTTTTATAGTCTATCTTGACGTGTGTCTATAAAATGTCAGTTGAGGTCTTTTAAAGTTGTTAATTTACTTTTTTCTAACAAATGTAAAATCACGTTAAGAGACGCAATAGCTCAGCTTTAAATATATATCTCTATTCTTCTTTGTCTGTGTGTGTGTCTATGTGTGTGTGTGTGTGTGTGTGTGTGTGTGTGTGTATTATAACAGCTCTCTGCACAGTCAGCAGTGGAGGACAGTGAGAGGATCTTTACTGAGCTGATCCGCTCCATTGAGAAAAAGCACTCTGAGGTAACAGAGCTGATCAGAGATCAGGAGAAGACTGAACTGAGTGCAGCTGAAGAACTC
This sequence comes from Astyanax mexicanus, assembly GCF_023375975.1. Taxonomy (NCBI): domain Eukaryota; kingdom Metazoa; phylum Chordata; class Actinopteri; order Characiformes; family Acestrorhamphidae; genus Astyanax; species Astyanax mexicanus. Next base: position 43,368,350 of record NC_064408.1, on the reverse strand, counting down.
CTGGAGCAGCTGGAGCAGGAGATCACTGATCTAAAGAGGAGAAACACTGAGCTGGAGCAGCTTTCACACACAGAGGATCACATCCACTTCCTCCAGGTAACAAACACTGATCTGATCTACAGAAACACCTGATCCTCAGAAACATTCTCACACTCCTCCTCATAAAGTTTAATAATGAGATAATAAATATTTTATTTTAGTCTATGTTTCTCAGACCTTAAGTAGTAAACGAAGGAATTTATCACTGCTGATGATGTTAATATTTTTCTAAGAAACACTGAAAAGCTGAAACCATCAGTGTAAAATTCAGTTCATTTTAAAGATTTGTTGGTCAAGAGTCTTCAATTAGCAGATCTTACTGCATAATGATACTGCATTATCAACCAAACCAACAGCATTTAATGATAAAGCTTAATTCTCATATTTTAGTTCAGTTATTCTCATCATTTTGAAGAACTGATACTATCAGCTGCTGAGAGAGAAAATAATAAAGAAACATGAAAGAAATAATTAATTTTTACATTTTAAATTATCATCATTAATTATATCCTCTTAATGTGTTTGTGAGATTTACTGTACCTGATCATTTAAATATATTAAAGGTAAGAAACAGCAGAAACAGGTAAATTAATATTTTACAGCTTCAATACAGAATCATTTCAGCAGAACTGCTGCAGTGTTTATGAGGAAAATCACCCCAATGTTATAAAACCTCACATTCACTGGAGAGAAAGAGTGTAATATGCTGATACACGTTTAATAGAGCAAATGAACATCATGTTTCTAACAATGTAATAATTATGAATAACAGATGCTCAGTTATGACTCAAATTTACCATATTTACTGACTATTTTATAAAAAAATGGAAATACTCTTTTAAAGAATGATTTACAGCATGTTTTCACTGCTGATCCATTTTATTAAAAAATAATCTATTATTTAGTAACAACAAGAAAACTGATCTTTATTTTACAGATTTCTATAAATTGTTACCACAGTATTACCTCATTACTACCTATTGATTACAGATCTGTAAAGTAAAGCTCTATTTCACTCTCTGTAGAGATTCCAGTCTGTGAGTGTCTCTTCTGGAGGTGAAGATTCACCCAGCATCACTGTCCATCATCATCTCTCATTTGATGGAGTGAGGAAATCTCTCTCTGATCTGAAAGAGCGACTGGAGGAATTCTGCAGGAAGGAATTCAGTAAAATCTCTCCACAGGGTAAGAGGAGGAGATCTGATCTGAAACACACTGAAGATCATGTGACCCTGATTAACATAAATACACAATATTACTCAGAATGAATAGAAGATGATTTTATGTAGTTTTGATGAATAAAATATTAAAATTACTTTAAATTTCTTTATTTTTAATCATATTATAAGAATCTCTTCAGGGCTTCTATAGAGAGTCCAGAGCTTTTCTCCAATCAGCTCCCAGCTCACCTGCAGCAGCTATACAGTGTTATTAATGCTTTATTACAGGTGTTTAAAAACCACTAAATAAAGTTACACAGAGACATTTTGTCTATTAGAAAAGCACAACTTCTGTCTGAGCAATAAACTACATTATAACACATATAATAATTATTAAATACAAATGTAATGAATGCAACAAATTCAGATATTTTTTTTATAACCTGAAAGATAATTATATATCTGTAAATGTTTCTTTCTGAATAAAGAGTTTTCTTCATTTATTCTGTTGGATCATTTGGTTTCTGTTTCCACAGTTTCAGCAGTTCAGATGATTTTACCCTCAGAACCAAAGACCAGAGGAGACTTTCTACAGTGTAAGTAGAAATAAACACCTCAGTGATCTTTAAACACTGAATAAATATACAAGAAAGAACATTTTCAACTTTATTATCAATGTTTATTATGTGAAGAAGAAGTAAATAAAAAACCTTTTTCTCTTTTATCCTTCAGATTTCTGTCGACTGACTCTGGATCCAAACACAGTAAATCAGAACCTCAGTCTGTCTGAGAACAACAGAGTAGTGAAGCGCAGTAAAAACGTTCAGAGTTACTCTGATCATCCAGAGAGATTTAATTATTGGTGTCAGGTGTTGAGTAAGGAGAGTGTGAGTGGACGCTGTTACTGGGAGGTTGAGTGGAGCAGTAAGGGACATATAGTGTACTTATCAGTATCATATAAAGGGATCAGCAGGAAAGGACGGAATAAAGAGTGTTTGTTTGGACACAATGATCAGTCCTGGAGTCTGCAGTGTTCTCCCTCTCTCTCTTTCTGTCACAACAACACTGAGACTAAGATCTCAGCTCCTCCATCCTCCAGAATAGGAGTGTATGTGGATCACAGTGCAGGAACTCTGTCCTTCTACAGCGTCTCTGATACAATGACCCTCCTACACACAGTCCACACCACATTCACTCAGCCCCTCTACGCTGGAGTCTGGATTCAATATTTTGAATCATCTGTGAGATTTTGTGATCCACAATAAAGTGAAAGTAGTTCAGATGATACAGAAAAGAATTGTGTTAAGAATAGAAATGTGTGTTTATTCTGGGACACTGTAGGGGGGGAGGGGTTGTTTTGGGGGGTGTTAGAATGGGTTTATATGGAGGAGTTAGAGGTTATAGGTGTTATTTTGGTGGGCTGGTGATTTTTGACTGGTGATGATTTTTAGTTGATTATTTAGTTGATCTGTAACTGAACACTTTCATTTGTGTGGTTTAGTTTCAGGTCAGGATCAGATCTGTGACTGGGTTTATGATCAGAGTCGGGTAATGAGTGAGTTAGACTGCAGATTAGATTTAGATCTGGATTTGAGTTGATTTCAGATTTAATTCAGTTAAACTGTGTTAATGTTTATCTCTGCACTTGGTTTATGTTCTGGGTGGTGGGGTTCCTTACCTGTGAGATACACTGTAGTCTGACCTGTGTGTGTGAGTGTGTGTGTGTGTGTGTGTGTGTGTCTGTGTCTGTGTTTGTGTGTGTCTTTGTGTGTTTTTGTCTCTTTAAATTTATTTTTATTTTCTTTACCAAGATTATTTTCTTAAACAAGGTTTTGTTCTGACAGTGATATAATGAAATAATTGAACTAAAGAGTCTGACAGTAAAAATCACAAATTCTTCGATTAGAAAATAACATTTATATTTTATTTTTTATTAATAAAAAAGTTTATGAGATGATTCATTTGTTTATTTTTTATGTTGTTTGGTTTTCTTGAGTTCTAGTTATTTACATTATTAATATTCATGTCTCTCCCTTCAGTCAGAAACTCCTATTTATCATCTGATCTGTTTTAATCATGTTAATGAATCTGATTTCTAGAATGATGTGTTTTCTTTGCATTATATTTATTTAGAATAAAAAGTGAAGCTTAATCTAAACATGTGATTTTTACTCTCAGTAAGAGCAGATAGAAGCTGTTCAGTCTGATTACAGACTTTAATCCAGGAGAGACTCAGATTCAGGATCAGGCTGAGAGGGTTGAGAAGAACTTCGTAATTTTGTTCTTAAGAACATTCTTAAATTTTGTGCATTTTCTTCATAAGTTACGTATTTCTGAAGTTCATTCTAAACATAAGAGAATTCTGATCCACTCATAATGACTTAGGGACGTCTTTTTGCACAGTTCCACCAAAAAAACAGCACTTTTTTTTAAAAAGCAGAGGTGCTGAATCTGCACTGAGAAAAATCACATTTACATTTAAAAAGTCAGTTAGTGTTGCTGGGACTCATTTTAGCGATGCTTGATCAAACATAAAAATTAAAAGCTGTGACTGTGTTTTCTGCAATCAAATAAAAGTCAAAGTAAAAAAAAAGAAACTATTCATTTATTATTTGTATTTTTCATGCTGTACCAGCTTTTTCTGATTTGGGGTTTTAGATCCTCCTTCACAAACTGCTCATGACATCATTCTATAAAAGCATAAAGCAGCTCAGTTACTGGATTCACCAATCACAGCTCACTAATATCCAACACGTAAACAATCAAGTTACAGACTGAACTCTTTAAGCTGAATTTGATCATTTACAGTAACGTGTAACACTTGATAACACTGTTTTGTAGTTGATAGAAAACACAGAGACTGAACAGGAACTAATGACTAGTGCTGCACTGTGCAACATTTTACATTTAATTAATGTGTTTTAAACGGTTTTAGATGATTAAATGGGTCATTAAAAGGTGAATGAAGGTTCTCTTGGTCCTCCATGTGGTCTGTAGGGGTTAAAAACACTCTTGTGAGTTCAGGTGTCCTCAACCCGCACCCATCAGTTCAGAAGTCTTCACTTGAATTATCACTAGTGAAAAGTTAAGGAGTCCTGCTGCTTCTGTTCAGCAGGAGAGTAAACTCCAGCTCGGGATCTGTAGATCAGCATCCTGCTAATCACTGTCCTACAATCAGATGAACTCTTTACTCTGAGGAGAAGATTTACTTATCTCTGTCTGTCTGTCGGGTCAGTGATCTGTACAGGATCTTCACTCCACATTCTAATGCTTCTGAATTTACAGTAAGATAAATATCAGGTATTTTACTGTTTATTTAAACACAAAACAGCTGCGTTTCTCTTCTCTCCTTTTCTCTCTCTCATCTCTGATCAGTCTTCTCCTCCTCCCACAGACACAGCACCAATCTACAGGTAACTTCTAGTCTAACAATGACTCACAGCTATCTACAGCCAATCAAAAACAAAGTATTAAATGTTATAAAGCCTGATATTCAGAATCTGAATATTTTTATAAGATTTTAGGATATTTAAAATAGACATTATAAATGATTTAAAACATGTAAAATATAAAATAAAAACCAAAGGACACATTATTTCCCAGGCACTACCATTTTTTCCTAAAGAACTTTAGCCCCTCTAAAACACGTCTAATTCAGGCCCATTTCAACAAGGCAGGCAAACCAATCAAATGCCTAATACCCCAAGCTGATCTGGTGCCCCCAGAACAATGACTGGTTATGAATTAAATACAATGAGAAACTGTTTGATCACCCCTTTAAATTCTGTGACTGTCATTGCAGGGAATTACAACAACTGTTATTAGAATCACACTAGTTACTGACAGTAGCCAATCAGGTTCATGATTCCTGCAGCCGGCAAAATATGAAACTTCATAAGAGTTATTCATCAGAAAGACAGAAAAGATAGTAGAGAAAAAACAAGAAAAAAAAAGAAAAAAAGACAGCATTAAGTGATAATTTACACTGGATAAATTAGGTTTACATGTTTTGTACAAATGGTGTAATTTTATGGAAGCCCATTCCCGCCACCTAAAAAATAAAAATAATCCAGCAAAAAGTTTTTTATTATTATTAAGTAAACTGCTATCTCAATATTTTGAGATACTAAGTCAATATTTTGAGATACTAAATCAATATTTTGAGATATTAAGTCAATATGTTGAGATACTATCTCAATATTTTGAGATACAATCTCAATATTTTGAGATATTAAGTCAATACTTTGAGAAACTATCTCAATATTTTGAGATATTAAGTCAATGCTTTGAGATACTATCTCAATATTTTGAGATACTAAATCAATATTTTGAGATATTAAGTCAATACTTTGAGATACTATCTCAATATTTTGAGATACTATCTCAATATTTTGAGATACTAAGTCAATATTTTGAGATACTAAATCAATATTTTGAGATATTAAGTCAATATTTTGAGATACTAAATCAATATTTTGAGATATTAAGTCAATATTTTGAGATACTATCTCAATATTTTGAGATACAATCTCAATATTTTGAGATATTAAGTCAATACTTTGAGATACTATCTCAATATTTTGAGATATTAAGTCAATGCTTTGAGATACTATCTCAATATTTTGAGATACTATCTCAATATTTTGAGATACTAAATCAATATTTTGAGATATTAAGTCAATACTTTGAGATACTATCTCAATATTTTGAGATACTATCTCAATATTTTGAGATACTAAGTCAATATTTTGAGATACTAAGTCAATATTTTGAGATATTAAGTCAATACTTTGAGATACTATCTCAATATTTTGAGATATTAAGTCAATACTTTGAGATACTTGTATGCTGAACAGAGACAAAGCAGGTGAGACAAAGACGCAAAATGGATACAATCATTGAGGACTACTTCAGTCGTGGATTTACAAATCATGAAATATTGGTGCTTTTAGAGGAATCACACAATATCAAAATAAGCCTCCGGATCTTGGACGAGGCTGAAGTTAGCTTCTTATTCGCCAGTGTCTTATTCAGATTTCCGTTCCACCTTAAATGCTGGCTGAACATGAATGCGGCCGCCTGTAGATGGCGCATTTTAACAGTAAAAAAACAGCATGTAGACCAGGGGTGTCAAACTCATTTTGGCCGAGGGCCACATTGGCATATTGGCTGTCCTCTGAGGGCCAGATGTAACTTATAAATGTAATAAAATGTAACCAAATGTAATATAAAATGAATGTAATTACTCCTTAATGTTAAATAACTCTCAATATATTATTTATTCAATCAAACATTACAGTTGCATGGAAAAAATGTTTGCTTGTTGCTCTATTAACATAAATCCTTTTAATTTGTCATGTTATGAAATCCAAAAACTCCATCAATCAAGAACCAAACTATTCAAGTGAATAGAAATGACATCAAATACAAGTTATATTAACTTTGATCAAAACGTTTGATAATGAAAAGAGGCTTAATAAATATAAAATCAAAAATTGTGAGCTGTTAAGAACATGTGACAGATTTAGCATTTCCTCAGATTTAGCAGTTCCTCATCCAACCACTAGTCGGAGCTGCAGCAGCAGCACAAGCCCGCAGTCTTTACTGAGTCAGAGCTACAGCCCAGCCACGGGCTACAGGGCTCAGCTCAGCCAGTCTGGAGCGTTTTTACAGTTTTTAAAGTTCTTCTGTATAGGAAATAAAGGTTTTAACCCGACTAACCGGACAATACAGCTCTCTACAGTTCATCTTTCAGCCCAAGCAGGTAACAGCAGCAGTTTAGAGCAGCCGTCACGGAGTCACTGCTCGGATTACATTATAAACAGGTCAGTTAGCGCTGCTACCTCATGATGTTTATAACTGTGGAGTTTAGTGGACACACCACGGCTGCAAGGTTAGACTGTTGAAGGCTATTGGAGGTTATTGAAAGGGTTATTGGGGGCAGAAATCAGTACAGGCTGGTTAGATAAGTGATTCACGTCCTCGTCCTTTGCTGCGGTGAAACTGTGACTAGCGCTGTCACAGTGATGTTTATTAACGTCATTAAAACAGATTTTGTCAGCTATTGTCTTATAAATATTTACACATAACTTATATCTCTCCTAAAAAGCGTTTATTTTGGTCAGTAACACTCTTCGTAACACAAAAGGCATACCGGTCTTTCGCCTTGAAGCACAGCCGTCCGTCTGCATCAACTTCTCTTTTTCTGGACATTATGGGATAAACATTTGTATGTCTCAATTCCACCCGCGAAGTTACACCTTCCCTCCTGCAGGGTTTCCACATCAATGACTACACTGCCGTGTAGTGGCAGTAAGCCGTAACTTCGCGGGTAACACAATCGACAAGCATTGTGGGAAATGTAGTTTTTGGTCAAAGAACGCTTCTGACCTATTTATTATAGACACTAAGATCTTACAAGCTCTCGCGGGCCACATAAAAGGACGTGGCGGGCCACATTTGGCCCGTGGGCCTTGTGTTTGACACGTGATGTAGACAAAGTGCTGTGCAAACAGTCTGAATAAAGGGGAGAACACAATGCGAGGGACAGAGTTTAACTCTATTATATTACATGCTATGTTCACAGGGTCATTATGGAAAAAATCCACAGTAATATTTGTCCTTCTTCAGGATTTTGACAGTGTGGAGCACTGGGTATTAGGACTTTTGTTAGACGATATAAACGACTGAAGAGATAATGGTAATGTAATCAGGCAAACATTTTTATTTTACCATTAATTATTAATATTAATTAATTTATATTATATTACATGCTGTGTTCACAGGACCAATGTGAAAAAAATCAGTAATATTTGACCTTCAGGGTTTTGACAGTCTTATGTATTGTGTATTAGGTATGATAGTTTTCTAGACGACTTAAGACTGAAGAGATAACGGCCTGGGAATAAGGCCAAAAGTGAGAGCAATAAAGTTTTAATTTATATTATCTAATTTTATTTACATTATATTTCACTCAGAGTTAAACTCATTGTGTTCTCCCCTTTATTCAGAGTGTTTGCACAGCGCTTTGTCTACATGCTGTTTTTTTACTGTTAAAATGCGCCATCTACAGGCGGCAGCATTTATGTTGAGCCTGCATTTAAGATGGAGCGAAAATCTGAATAAGACACTGGCGAATAAGAAGCTAACTTCAGCCTCGTCCAAGATCCGGAGGCTTATTTTGATATTGTGTAATTCCTCTAAAAGCACCAATATTTCATGATTTGTAAATCCACGACTGAAGTAGTCCTCATTACTAAATATTGCATTTTAGAAAATACAATCATTATAAATGTGTAATAAACAATTTTCAACTTATGTTAACATTTTTAACTAAATTATTCTTCAAATAAAATAACTCACCAGCTGTTCACTGTCTTTAAAGTATCAGATGAGTCTGTCTAATTCTCAAACAGCAGAATTCTTAAATCTGCTTTTTTACACTACGAGTAGTAAATCTGTGTATTAAACAATCACTAGCATGGGGTGTTTTTAAGCAGCTGCTGGGTTCCATCTAAATATTAAAATCAGAATAAAATATGGTTAACTCTCACCATATCTGTTCTTTCCTTCTCAAGGTGCTTTGCTTAAATTTCTAATCCTTCTTCCTAAGGATGCCTCCACTGATAAGGGTAGAGTGAATTTTTCTGACTGATAATAGTGATAATAGCTGTTAATAGTGAGCTCTTCCAATATGATAACATTGTTATAGACGTAGGGTTTTTTGCTGTGGTTCAGGGGTGTCAGTGGGTGTGGTCCATCAGCTGATGTCTAGAACAAACTCTCCACTTTCAGCTCAAACCTGCAGTTAAAAACAGCACTCAGCTTTTTGTTCATATTTAAACACAAAACATGCTTTAGAAACCCGTTCCACATTCTAAGGACCAGTCCGTCTGAGACCAGTTCAGAATGCAGAGAACAACCTCTTCATCAATGTAAAGAAGATGAAGGAGATGATTGTGGACTTCAGAAGGGACCAGCATGACCACCTCCTCCTGCACATTGTGGTCGACAGCTACAGGTACTCGGGTGTGCACCTGAGCAGCAGCCTCACCTGGAGCAACAACACTTCCACTCTGGTCAGGAAGAAACATCAGCGGCTCTACTTCCTCAGGAGGCTGAGACCAGCTGGACTCGGGAGCGCAGTCCTCACCTCCTTCTACAGATGTGTGGTGGAGAGCGTCGTGTGCTCCAGCATCAACGTGTGGCACAGAAGCTGCTCTGCTGCAGACAGGAAAGCTCTGCAGAGGGTGCTGAAAGCTGCACAGAGGATTGTTGGAGTCATGGAAATCTTCACCTCCAGATGCAGGAAAAGGACCACCTGCATTAGCAAGGATCCCACCCACCCAGAACATTTACTTTCTGTTCTTCTACCCTCAGGCCAGAGGCTGCAGAGCATCAAATGCAAAACGACCAGACTGAGAAACAGCTTCATTCCAGAAGCTGTAGGACTCTTAAACTCCACCTAGACAACACACACTGCACCGACACTTTACAAGAACAATTCTATATTTAAACAACACTGTCACTTTACTCACACTGAGACACTTTATCACTTTTCATTTTACTGATATCCATAATATATAAGATAATCCATGCTGCTATATCAACCTGCACTTTGGACTTAATGCTGCTGCTCCCTACTCCTTATATTTTGTGTATTTATTTAACCTACTGTATTATTATGTTATTTTATTCTATTTTATTTAGTCTTTTTTGCTCTTTGGGTGTAAACTGGACCATGGGAATATACCTCATGTACCACATGATGTGAAATGACAATAAAATCTCCTTGAATCCCTGAATCCTTGAATTAGAAAACCCTAGACAGCACAAATCTCCTCCTCTGTTATTCAGTCTCTTCCACTTTCTCTCTCTAACTACTTCCCTCTGTCTTACTCTTCAGTAAACAGAGAACCGGGAAGACACTCCTACTCAATTCAGAGAAAACAAAAGTCTCTCTGTCTCTCTTTCTCTCTCTCTCTGTTTCTCTCAGTCTGTGAGAGCAGTAAGATGGCAGAGGCCAGTATTTCAGTAGATCAGGATCAGTTCAGCTGTTCAGTCTGTCTGGATCTACTGAAGAATCCAGTAACTATTCCCTGTGGACACAGTAACTGTATGGTGTGTATTTACAGACACTGGGATCAGGAGGATCAGAGGGGGGTCTACAGCTGCCCCCAGTGCAGAGAGACGTTCACTCCGAGGCCTGTTCTACGCAGAAACAACATGCTGGCTGAAGTGGTGGAGAAACTGAAGAAGACAGAAGTCCGAGCTGCTTCTCCTGCTCACTGTTACGCTGGAGCTGGAGATGTGGAGTGTGATTTCTGTACTGGGAGGAAACGTAAAGCTACGTTGTCCTGTCTGACGTGTCAGGCCTCTTACTGTAGGACTCATCTACAACCTCACTATGAAGTTCCTGCATTAAAAAAGCACAAGATGATCACAGCCTCCAAACAGCTGCAGGAGAAGATCTGCTCTCAGCATGATAAACTGATGGAGATCTACTGTCGTACTGATCAGAGCTGCATCTGTTATTTGTGTACGATGGATGAACACAAAGGTCATGATTCAGTTGCAGCTTCAGCTGAAAGAATAAAAAAACAGGTGAGAGTTTAGTTTGAAATATTATTGTAAAGGGAAGTAGAGTAAGAGTAGAACTGTTAAAGTGGTAAGAATGTGTTTGTTAAACTTAGATACCATCCCGACTGCTGGTCTTGCTCAGCATCAGAACCCTGATGTTAGTCACAAGATATGCTCCTCATGATCCTTAATTTCTACAAACTAGTGAATATAGTCTACATAATAAGACTCTGTGAGCAGGGCTCGAGTCCTTTAACAGGGAGAATCACAGGAAATGATGTAACATAATAGAGGTCATATTTTCTGCAGCTTTTTCTAATTCTTGTTTTCAACACCATGAAAATTTCTGATCATCATACACAGTCCTGAAGCTCTCAGACTACACGCCCAACACCCATTCATAAACACTGAAATGTAGTTTATTTACTTACAGCCACAACTAAAGAACATGCTGACAGATTTCCAGCAGAGAATCCAGAGGAAAGAGAAGAAGCTGCAGGAGGTGAAACAGGCTGTGGAAAGTCTTAAAGTGAGTGTTAAGCAGAGATCAGCTGGAGCAGCTGTTCAACTCCTCATTTAGACTCTCCTCCACTCACAACCATGGAGTGATAGATGAACTGAGTCTTCTGTGTTTGTTCTAACAGCTCTCTGCACAGTCAGCAGTGGAGGACAGTGAGAGGATCTTTACTGAGCTGATCCGCTCCATTGAGAAAAAGCGCTCTGAGGTAACAGAGCTGATCAGAGATCAGGAGAAGACTGAACTGAGTGCAGCTGAAGAACTCCTGGAGCAGCTGGAGCAGGAGATCACTGATCTAAAGAGGAGAAACACTGAGCTGGAGCAGCTTTCACACACAGAGGATCACATCCACTTCCTCCAGGTAACCAACAGAGTCAGAAACACCTGATCCTGAGATTTTAAAATATTAAAACAATAAATGTATTATTAAATTGTATTAAATTTATAATAAGTACCTTAATTACCAAGATGTTATAGTGGATCCTTTAAGTGCTGTAATCTGAAAGGAGGAGCCTCCATGGCGTGCATATGACCCTGTCCTTGGTTTGCTTTTGCTGCATACCAGGGTCACCTACTATCCCAAAATACTAAACGATATATTTTGCTGCTGCAGTTTTAGAATTATAGCTTTATTGGTTACACCTACCACTGTACAGTCAATTATAAATTGGGTTAAAAATAGCCAATACTGGAAGCATTAACCTGTATCTGGTTTGGTCATAATCTAGGCCCACTGGAACAGGTCTGGACATCCCTTATTAACCCATTAACCCATTCATACTGATAGCACTGATACTGTTATATCTCTCCCTGTGTTGTTTCTTCCTCTGTAGAGATTCCAGTCTGTGAGTGTCTTTTCTGGAGGTGAAGATTCACCCAGCATCACTGTCCATCATCATCATCATCATCATCATCTCTCATTTGATGGAGTGAGGAAATCTCTCTCTGATCTGAAAGAGCGACTGGAGGAATTCTGCAGGAAGGAAATCAGTAGAGTCTCTGCACAGGGTAAGAGAGGCTTTTTTCTAATAGAGATTTTGATTGCCATTGATTTTTCTTTAAAAACATAGGGCTGCCACTATTTACTAGTAAGAGTAAAAAATGTGCTATGAAATCGATTACTTGTATATAACATTTAGAAACCAGTTTGCTCACAGTTAAAACCCAGATGAGCACACTTGCAGAAATTGTGCTATGTAATTTTTTTTTTCTTTCTGCATGGCCAGATTCATTCGTTCCACAAAGCAACTTGGCTGCATTCCCCACAGCTGCCACTAGTCAGATCCAAAGATCTTCAGAGCCTAAAAGAAGAGAAGATTTACTGCAGTGTATGTATACAACACACACATTAATCGTTAAATGATTTTTGGAAAATTTATGTTATAAATTGTACACTATATGACATTGGATAGAGAGGTATAAGGCCACAAGCATTGAGCTGTTTAGCATTATTTCAACAAAAGCAGGATAAACTCTTTTTAATAGTATTAATTTCAGAAGAATCAGTGCTTCAACAGGTGTCCCAGTACTTTTGTCCAAACAGTGCATTTTTAAAATACTATTTTACAAGTTGCTCCAAAATCAGCTAAGATTAGTAACTTAAACAATATGGAAGATATATTTATGTTCACTACACAAGCAATATTTGAGGGCTAAGCGGCGCTAAAGGCACTGTCATGTGGTTCAGCCAGACCTTTTCTTGTACCAGTTTTCTCCAGTTTCCAAGAGTCTTTTCAGGGTGTAGGAAACAGTACTCAGCACTCTCTGGCTTTCTGTAATTTCTCTAAAGAAAAGACGTTTAATAGTATATACAGAGTTTTACAAAATACAATAGTATTTTGAGTTTAAGGGAATGTTTGTGTGTTCAAAATATGTAGTAAACTTTTTTTTTTGTTTGTTTTTTGATTTTTCACTGGACAGCGACAATAAGTAGAATCCAAGCTTATGAAAGTAACTCCACAGTAACAGTTGAAAGTAACAGCCACTAAACAAACTATGTGTCTTATTTGGTAGCTTAATATGCTATTCTTGACCATTTTGTAAAACCCATACTATCCTACATTAAAGACTTGCATTCTAGCTATTGGTAATTTAATTGAATTTTATATCAGCATATGGATCAGAGATAGAATTTTACTAAGAGATGATAAAAATGCTTTTAGGCAATTCAAAGGCCTATCCATAATTCAAAAATATAAAAAATACATAGTTTTATTACTCCTGGAAATTTTGTTGTTTTTTCTGGTTTATATTAATACATATTTACATACTGTTTAATGCATTAAAATTCATATTAATATGGGCATTCATGTTTATTTAGTTTTAGTAGTCTGATTGCAGTATATTCCCCATGTTCACCGTCTTCACTTGTAAGGGTAAACTGACATGCCTATGTATATTTACCCCGACATCTAAACATATTTATTGATTTATTTTCAACAATATGGTTTCTTTCTCTAATTTCTTCCACAGCTCTTCCGCTCCAGATGACTTTACCCACAGAGCCAAAAACCAGAGAAGACTTTCTGCAGTGTATGAAAAGCAAACACAGACACACATACCCAATCCTGCATTTGCATGATTTGACAGAAACCTTCTTTTAACTGCTACATACATTCCAGCACAACATATATGTTGCTGATCTCAGTATTATATAGAAATATATTTATAAAGAAAACTTAAAGGAAACAGTCCTGGGTACTGACAAAGTAAAATTAGCATTTTTTTTTAGAAATTAAAGATTAAAGAGATTAAAGATATATATGTACAGTGAAACGTGTGGTTGTAGAATTTCATGAAAAGAACATCTCTGCAACTGTTAAGCATGGGGGATGAAACAGTCATGCTGTGCACTTGTGTTGCGTTCTGTGAGATGGCACTATTATTAAAATGCAAATTCTGGAAGCAAACATCACCCCATCTGTCAAAAAGAAATGAGAATGGCTTATATAGCAGGGTAATACTCCTAAATGATCCCTAAAATCCACAATGGATTACCCCAAGATGCACAAATGTAAGGTTTTGAAATGTTTCACAAACATGAATCCCCCAGCTTAATTATAGATCTTAAAAGAGGCATTCAGGACAGCCCATGAGTCTCTCAGAACTAGAAACCTTTGCAAGAAACAGTCTGTAAAATCTGCCAAGCAAGAACTGAAACACTGTTATCTGTTTCTTTTAAAGTGCTGAAAGTGCTTTTTTTCCTGTTTTGAAACTGTAAAAAATGAAAATAAGATGCAGTCTTTGTTCCTTTAAGAATTTTTACCTAACCTAGCTATTTGCACCAACAGATGTTCTTTGTTATTAAAATGTTGATGTTCTTAAATTATAAAGGATTAAATATGGATGAGCATTAATTTACAAGTAACCGTGTTGGACTATGCATTTGGTTAGTAAGGAGGAAGTAGGAATAACAAATACCTTTTTGGCTTTGTTTCTTACTTAATACGTGAAATATTTTTTCTTGCTCTTAGATTTCTGCTGGTTGACTCTGGATCCCAACACCGTAAATTATTCCCTCAGTCTGTCTGAGAACAACAGAGTGGTGAAGTTCAGTTGGAAAGGACAGCCGTACTCTGATCATCCGGAGAGATTTACCTACTGGAAGCAGGTGTTGAGTAAGGAGAGTGTGAGTGGACGCTGTTACTGGGAGGTCGGGCTGAGCAGCTATGCACATGTGTTCGTATCAGTCTCATATAAAGGGATCAGCAGGAAAGGATGCAGTAATGCCCCTGGGTTTGGGCAGACCAATCAGTCCTGGAGTCTGCAGTGTTCTTTACCGCTCTCCTTCTATCACAGTAACATTAAGACTGAGATTCCTCCTCCATCCTCCAGAATAGGAGTGTATGTGGATCACAGTGCAGGAACTCTGTCCTTCTACAGCGTCTCTGATACAATGACCCTCCTACACACAGTCCACACCACATTCACTCAGCCCCTCTACGCTGGATTCAGGGTTTGTCGGGGGGAGCTGAGTTTGTGTGACCCTCAATAATGTATCTACACTATATGACACTGTGCAACATAAAATATGGTGCAATAAAGAACCTCAACTCCCAAATGTTTTCTTGCTGATTTCCCAAATATAATAATGCTTAAAATTTCAGCTATCATAATAGTATTTCAGGCTTTTAAATTGGAATTTTTTACATTGTAGGGTCTGTACTTTATAGCATATTTAGGGCTGTTTGAGAGACCGAAAGATTTTCTGTCATAATGGCAGACTGATTTAAGGACTTATTAAATATTGACAGAGGGGTGGATACTAAAACATCAACATTCTCTGAATTTAACAGAACTGGGGGATTTGGTTATGGTATGAACGATGCATTTTTGGTGGAAGAAGCTAGTAAGCTATGTACTACTACAGGGTGATTCTAAAGCTTTTAATTCCAGTAGGGGTATGATGAGATCTTGTGAGATCTGGCAACACAGTAGCGATAGCAGCGAGGCTGAGCAGTGAGAGCAGCTCTCAGCAGAAGAGGAAAATTGGGGCATTTGCATAAAAGATGTTTCTGCTACTTTTAAGTTGTCTGGCTGCATTTTGGCTGAATATGACTGGTTATGGTTATGCATAGTTAAATTACAAGAGATTTAGGAGATAAACACAAACCATAGGCTTAATATGATTAGTTGTGGTGTGCACTTGTTGTTTGCACTATATAAGACCTACAAACATTTTTTTTTTTTGATTCTTATTCTTATTTCTATTTCTTATAAACTCAATGTGTGAGAGAAACCAGTCAGTTAAGTTTTTATATGATTTTGTCAAATAAAACTCTAGTTTTTACGCAATTTTTTATTTTTGAAATTTTCATTTTTTTTTTTTTTTAAATCTCATCTCATCTTGTTCTCGTGATATTAGTGTCTCGTCACACCCCTATATTCCAGTAAAGATCTACAGTATTTAGCTTAGCATTTGCAGATTAGAAGGTCTAGAGTAGACCATAACCACTTGGTCATGGTGCTAAAATAAAATCTTTTTGTCATGTTTGTGATTTGATGCATCGATATTGGGGTCAGTGGCGTGCACAGACATTTTGGGGGGCAAGTGCTCAGGGGGGGAAAGGGCACATTTTAGCGCACGTGGAACACTTCATTATAAAAACAAATTACATGCACATGTTAAATAAAATTTGACTTTTATTTGTAACATTCTCTAAACGTGAGTTTTCAATGGAAAAATGTCACACCACCTACTGATAAAATACATATAAAATATTAACTATTTACAGTCATTGTTAAGTCCTTCAGTTAACTTCTGTTTGCCTTCCACTGTCTTTAAAGCAGCATCCTCCTTTATGTTCAGTAAAACTATTTTAATGACCCTATATGTAACATGTTGTTGTACATACACACATCGTTTCAACATGTATGAAAAATATAATATTTATTATTATATTTATTATTTATTAATTAGTTTTTTGTTTTATTACATTCAATGAAATCACATTTCACTAATAAAATAATTTAATATTTACATATGCAACCTTCATCAATAGCAAATCAGGCTGCACTTTGAAGCTTAATATGCTTGTCAAAGTTATGATCTCTAGAATTTGGAGTTTTTATTTTTGTATGCGGAAGCTGTGATTGGCTGAGCAGTATCCAGCATGTGCTGAAAGTGAGCGTTGTGATTGGCTCAGTTCAATGGTAGTCAACATCCTATCTAAAAGGGATCAGCTGTCCCATTTCCCCAATTACAGCTCCTTCCCTCCATTCCTGAGCTCTTTAGTGAGTTCGTTTATTTCTTTTGTGGCACTGGCTTTGTATTTACTGTGTACCTTTTAATATATATAATAGAAACACACACTGACCACATGAGCAGTCACCATGAAGAAGTAATGCGTGCTGGAACCATACTTTAAAAGGCCCCCGTCTCCCAGGCACTAATGTATTGGCTCTGTAGTCATTACTGAACACTGGGAAACTGGTACTTGTCTAAAGTATGTGAAATCAAAAACACAAGGGAAATCTAATGGGAAAAAGTGGGTATTCAGGGAAATAACTGGAATTTATTTATTTATTTACTTTTTTTTTCTGTTTACTATTTTAATCTCTTTTACAAAAGTTTACTTATTTTTCAATCTCCGTCCTACTTCAAATCACATGTTTGTCATGAGCTCTTTAGTGAGTTACTTTTGTTCTTTTTGTGGCACTGGCTTTGCATTTACTGTGTACCTTTTAATATATAAAATAGAAACACACACTGACCCACACAGTGTCATGTGATACTGTGACATAGGCTTTCCCATGATGCATTGGGGTGCAGTTGAATTTTTAAATTTCATTAATAATTAAGGAATTGTGTATGGAGGATTTTTTCTGAGGTATGGTGGTGTTTGTTTGTGGTGAAATAGATGTTTTAGGGTTGTTGTTTTGCGTTTTTTGGTGTTTTTTGGTCATTATGAGCAGTCACCATGAAGAAGTAATGCGTGCTGGAACCATACTTTAAAAGGCCCCCGTCTCCCAGGCACTAATGTATTGGCTATGTAGTCATTACTGAACACTGGGAAACTGGTACTTGTCTAAAGTATGTGAAATCAAAAACACAAGGGAAATCTAATGGGAAAAAGTGGGTATTCAGGGAAATAACTGGAATTTATTTATTTATTATTTTTTTTCTGTTTACTATTTTAATCTCTTTTACAAAAGTTTACTTATTTTTCAATCTCCGTCCTACTTCAAATCACATGTTTGTCATGAGCTCTTTAGTGAGTTACTTTTGTTCTTTTTGTGGCACTGGCTTTGCATTTACTGTGTACCTTTTAATATATAAAATAGAAACACACACTGACCCACACAGTGTCATGTGATACTGTGACATAGGCTTTCCCATGATGCATTGGGGTGCAGTTGAATTTTTAAATTTCATTAATAACTAAGGAATTGTGTATGGAGGATTTTTTCTGAGGTATTGTGGTGTTAGTTTGTGGTGAAATAGATGTTTTAGGGTTGTTGTTTTGCGTTTTTTGGTGTTTTTAGGTAATTCTGAGCAGTCACCATGAAGAAGTAATGCGTGCTGGAACCATACTTTAAAAGGCCCCCGTCTCCCAGGCACTAATGTATTGGCTCTGTAGTCATTACTGAACACTGGGAAACTGGTACTTGTCTAAAGTATGTGAAATCAAAAACACAAGGGAAATCTAATGGGAAAAAGTGGGTATTCAGGGAAATAACTGGAATTTATTTATTTATTTACTTTTTTTTTCTGTTTACTATTTTAATCTCTTTTACAAAAGTTTACTTATTTTTCAATCTCCGTCCTACTTCAAATCACATGTTTGTCATGAGCTCTTTAGTGAGTTATTTTTGTTCTTTTTGTGGCACTGGCTTTGCATTTACTGTGTACCTTTTAATATATAAAATAGAAACACACACTGACCCACACAGTGTCATGTGATACTGTGACATAGGCTTTCCCATGATGCATTGGGGTGCAGTTGAATTTTTAAATTTCATTAATAACTAAGGAATTGTGTATGGAGGATTTTTTCTGAGGTATTGTGGTGTTAGTTTGTGGTGAAATAGATGTTTTAGGATTGTTGTTTTGCGTTTTTTGGTGTTTTTGGGTAATTCTGAGCAGTCACCATGAAGAAGTAATGCGTGCTGGAACCATACTTTAAAAGGCCCCCGTCTCCCAGGCACTAATGTATTGGCTATGTAGTCATTACTGAACACTGGGAAACTGGTACTTGTCTAAAGTATGTGAAATCAAAAACACAAGGGAAATCTAATGGGAAAAAGTGGGTATTCAGGGAAATAACTGGAATTTATTTATTTATTTACTTTTTTTTTCTGTTTACTATTTTAATCTCTTTTACAAAAGTTTACTTATTTTTCAATCTCCGTCCTACTTCAAATCACATGTTTGTCATGAGCTCTTTAGTGAGTTACTTTTGTTCTTTTTGTGGCACTGGCTTTGCATTTACTGTGTACCTTTTAATATATAAAATAGAAACACACACTGACCCACACAGTGTCATGTGATACTGTGACATAGGCTTTCCCATGATGCATTGGGGTGCAGTTGAATTTTTAAATTTCATTAATAATTAAGGAATTGTGTATGGAGGATTTTTTCTGAGGTATGGTGGTGTTAGTTTTTGGTGAAATAGATGTTTTAGGGTTGTTGTTTTGCGTTTTTTGGTGTTTTTGGGTAATTCTGAGCAGTCACCATGAAGAAGTAATGCGTGCTGGAACCATACTTTAAAAGGCCCCCGTCTGCCAGGCACTAATGTATTGGCTCTGTAGTCATTACTGAACACTGGGAAACTGGTACTTGTCTAAAGTATGTGAAATCAAAAACACAAGGGAAATCTAATGGGAAAAAGTGGGTATTCAGGGAAATAACTGGAATTTATTTATTTATTATTTTTTTTCTGTTTACTATTTTAATCTCTTTTACAAAAGTTTACTTATTTTTCAATCTCCGTCCTACTTCAAATCACATGTTTGTCATGAGCTCTTTAGTGAGTTACTTTTGTTCTTTTTGTGGCACTGGCTTTGCATTTACTGTGTACCTTTTAATATATAAAATAGAAACACACACTGACCCACACAGTGTCATGTGATACTGTGACATAGGCTTTCCCATGATGCATTGGGGTGCAGTTGAATTTTTAAATTTCATTAATAACTAAGGAATTGTGTATGGAGGATTTTTTCTGAGGTATGGTGGTGTTAGTTTGTGGTGAAATAGATGTTTTAGGGTTGTTGTTTTGCGTTTTTTGGTGTTTTTGGGTAATTCTGAGCAGTCACCATGAAGAAGTAATGCGTGCTGGAACCATACTTTAAAAGGTCCCCGTCTCCCAGGCACTAATGTATTGGCTCTGTAGTCATTACTGAACACTGGGAAACTGGTACTTGTCTAAAGTATGTGAAATCAAAAACACAAGGGAAATCTAATGGGAAAAAGTGGGTATTCAGGGAAATAACTGGAATTTATTTATTTATTTACTTTTTTTTTCTGTTTACTATTTTAATCTCTTTTACAAAAGTTTACTTATTTTTCAATCTCCGTCCTACTTCAAATCACATGTTTGTCATGAGCTCTTTAGTGAGTTACTTTTGTTCTTTTTGTGGCACTGGCTTTGCATTTACTGTGTACCTTTTCATATATAAAATAGAAACACACACTGACCCACACAGTGTCATGTGATACTGTGACATAGGCTTTCCCATGATGCATTGGGGTGCAGTTGAATTTTTAAATTTCATTAATAATTAAGGAATTGTGTATGGAGGATTTTTTCTGAGGTATGGTGGTGTTAGTTTGTGGTGAAATAGATGTTTTAGGGTTGTTGTTTTGCGTTTTTTGGTGTTTTTGGGTAATTCTGAGCAGTCACCATGAAGAAGTAATGCGTGCTGGAACCATACTTTAAAAGGCCCCCGTCTCCCAGGCACTAATGTATTGGCTCTGTAGTCATTACTGAACACTGGGAAACTGGTACTTGTCTAAAGTATGTGAAATCAAAAACACAAGGGAAATCTAATGGGAAAAAGTGGGTATTCAGGGAAATAACTGGAATTTATTTATTTATTTACTTTTTTTTTCTGTTTACTATTTTAATCTCTTTTACAAAAGTTTACTTATTTTTCAATCTCCGTCCTACTTCAAATCACATGTTTGTCATGAGCTCTTTAGTGAGTTACTTTTGTTCTTTTTGTGGCACTGGCTTTGCATTTACTGTGTACCTTTTAATATATAAAATAGAAACACACACTGACCCACACAGTGTCATGTGATACTGTGACATAGGCTTTCCCATGATGCATTGGGGTGCAGTTGAATTTTTAAATTTCATTAATAACTAAGGAATTGTGTATGGAGGATTTTTTCTGAGGTATGGTGGTGTTAGTTTGTGGTGAAATAGATGTTTTAGGGTTGTTGTTTTGCGTTTTTTGGTGTTTTTAGGTAATTCTGAGCAGTCACCATGAAGAAGTAATGCGTGCTGGAACCATACTTTAAAAGGCCCCCGTCTCCCAGGCACTAATGTATTGGCTCTGTAGTCATTACTGAACACTGGGAAACTGGTACTTGTCTAAAGTATGTGAAATCAAAAACACAAGGGAAATCTAATGGGAAAAAGTGGGTATTCAGGGAAATAACTGGAATTTATTTATTTATTTACTTTTTTTTTCTGTTTACTATTTTAATCTCTTTTACAAAAGTTTACTTATTTTTCAATCTCCGTCCTACTTCAAATCACATGTTTGTCATGAGCTCTTTAGTGAGTTACTTTTGTTCTTTTTGTGGCACTGGCTTTGCATTTACTGTGTACCTTTTAATATATAAAATAGAAACACACACTGACCCACACAGTGTCATGTGATACTGTGACATAGGCTTTCCCATGATGCATTGGGGTGCAGTTGAATTTTTAAATTTCATTAATAACTAAGGAATTGTGTATGGAGGATTTTTTCTGAGGTATTGTGGTGTTAGTTTGTGGTGAAATAGATGTTTTAGGGTTGTTGTTTTGCGTTTTTTGGTGTTTTTTGGTAATTCTGAGCAGTCACCATGAAGAATTAATGCGTGCTGGAACCATACTTTAAAAGGCCCCCGTCTCCCAGGCACTAATGTATTGGCTCTGTAGTCATTACTGAACACTGGGAAACTGGTACTTGTCTAAAGTATGTGAAATCAAAAACACAAGGGAAATCTAATGGGAAAAAGTGGGTATTCAGGGAAATAACTGGAATTTATTTATTTATTTACTTTTTTTTTCTGTTTACTATTTTAATCTCTTTTACAAAAGTTTACTTATTTTTCAATCTCCGTCCTACTTCAAATCACATGTTTGTCATGAGCTCTTTAGTGAGTTACTTTTGTTCTTTTTGTGGCACTGGCTTTGCATTTACTGTGTACCTTTTAATATATAAAATAGAAACACACACTGACCCACACAGTGTCATGTGATACTGTGACATAGGCTTTCCCATGATGCATTGGGGTGCAGTTGAATTTTTAAATTTGATTAATAATTAGGGAATTGTGTATGGAGGATTTTTTCTGAGGTATTGTGGTATTAGTTTGTGGTGAAATAGATGTTTTAGGGTTGTTGTTTTGCGTTTTTTGGTGTTTTTTGGTAATTCTGAGCAGTCACCATGAAGAAGTAATGCGTGCTGGAACCATACTTTAAAAGGCCCCCGTCTGCCAGGCACTAATGTATTGGCTCTGTAGTCATTACTGAACACTGGGAAACTGGTACTTGTCTAAAGTATGTGAAATCAAAAACACAAGGGAAATCTAATGGGAAAAAGTGGGTATTCAGGGAAATAACTGGAATTTATTTATTTATTATTTTTTTTCTGTTTACTATTTTAATCTCTTTTACAAAAGTTTACTTATTTTTCAATCTCCGTCCTACTTCAAATCACATGTTTGTCATGAGCTCTTTAGTGAGTTACTTTTGTTCTTTTTGTGGCACTGGCTTTGCATTTACTGTGTACCTTTTAATATATAAAATAGAAACACACACTGACCCACACAGTGTCATGTGATACTGTGACATAGGCTTTCCCATGATGCATTGGGGTGCAGTTGAATTTTTAAATTTCATTAATAACTAAGGAATTGTGTATGGAGGATTTTTTCTGAGGTATGGTGGTGTTAGTTTGTGGTGAAATAGATGTTTTAGGGTTGTTGTTTTGCGTTTTTTGGTGTTTTTGGGTAATTCTGAGCAGTCACCATGAAGAAGTAATGCGTGCTGGAACCATACTTTAAAAGGCCCCCGTCTCCCAGGCACTAATGTATTGGCTCTGTAGTCATTAATGAACACTGGGAAACTGGTACTTGTCTAAAGTATGTGAAATCAAAAACACAAGGGAAATCTAATGGGAAAAAGTGGGTATTCAGGGAAATAATTGGAATTTATTTATTTATTTACTTTTTTTTTCTGTTTACTATTTTAATCTCTTTTACAAAAGTTTACTTATTTTTCAATCTCCGTCCTACTTCAAATCACATGTTTGTCATGAGCTCTTTAGTGAGTTACTTTTGTTCTTTTTGTGGCACTGGCTTTGCATTTACTGTGTACCTTTTAATATATAAAATAGAAACACACACTGACCCACACAGTGTCATGTGATACTGTGACATAGGCTTTCCCATGATGCATTGGGGTGCAGTTGAATTTTTAAATTTCATTAATAATTAAGTAATTGTGTATGGAGGATTTTTTCTGAGGTATGGTGGTGTTAGTTTGTGGTGAAATAGATGTTTTAGGGTTGTTGTTTTGCGTTTTTTGGTGTTTTTTGGTAATTCTGAGCAGTCACCATGAAGAAGTAATGCGTGCTGGAACCATACTTTAAAAGGCCCCCGTCTCCCAGGCACTAATGTATTGGCTCTGTAGTCATTACTGAACACTGGGAAACTGGTACTTGTCTAAAGTATGTGAAATCAAAAACACAAGGGAAATCTAATGGGAAAAAGTGGGTATTCAGGGAAATAACTGGAATTTATTTATTTATTTACTTTTTTTTTCTGTTTACTATTTTAATCTCTTTTACAAAAGTTTACTTATTTTTCAATCTCCGTCCTACTTCAAATCACATGTTTGTCATGAGCTCTTTAGTGAGTTACTTTTGTTCTTTTTGTGGCACTGGCTTTGCATTTACTGTGTACCTTTTAATATATAAAATAGAAACACACACTGACCCACACAGTGTCATGTGATACTGTGACATAGGCTTTCCCATGATGCATTGGGGTGCAGTTGAATTTTTAAATTTCATTAATAACTAAGGAATTGTGTATGGAGGATTTTTTCTGAGGTATGGTGGTGTTAGTTTGTGGTGAAATAGATGTTTTAGGGTTGTTGTTTTGCGTTTTTTGGTGTTTTTAGGTAATTCTGAGCAGTCACCATGAAGAAGTAATGCGTGCTGGAACCATACTTTAAAAGGCCCCCGTCTCCCAGGCACTAATGTATTGGCTCTGTAGTCATTACTGAACACTGGGAAACTGGTACTTGTCTAAAGTATGTGAAATCAAAAACACAAGGGAAATCTAATGGGAAAAAGTGGGTATTCAGGGAAATAACTGGAATTTATTTATTTATTTACTTTTTTTTTCTGTTTACTATTTTAATCTCTTTTACAAAAGTTTACTTATTTTTCAATCTCCGTCCTACTTCAAATCACATGTTTGTCATGAGCTCTTTAGTGAGTTACTTTTGTTCTTTTTGTGGCACTGGCTTTGCATTTACTGTGTACCTTTTAATATATAAAATAGAAACACACACTGACCCACACAGTGTCATGTGATACTGTGACATAGGCTTTCCCATGATGCATTGGGGTGCAGTTGAATTTTTAAATTTCATTAATAATTAAGGAATTGTGTATGGAGGATTTTTTCTGAGGTATTGTGGTGTTAGTTTGTGGTGAAATAGATGTTTTAGGGTTGTTGTTTTGCGTTTTTTGGTGTTTTTTGGTAATTCTGAGCAGTCACCATGAAGAATTAATGCGTGCTGGAACCATACTTTAAAAGGCCCCCGTCTCCCAGGCACTAATGTATTGGCTCTGTAGTCATTACTGAACACTGGGAAACTGGTACTTGTCTAAAGTATGTGAAATCAAAAACACAAGGGAAATCTAATGGGAAAAAGTGGGTATTCAGGGAAATAACTGGAATTTATTTATTTATTTACTTTTTTTTTCTGTTTACTATTTTAATCTCTTTTACAAAAGTTTACTTATTTTTCAATCTCCGTCCTACTTCAAATCACATGTTTGTCATGAGCTCTTTAGTGAGTTACTTTTGTTCTTTTTGTGGCACTGGCTTTGCATTTACTGTGTACCTTTTAATATATAAAATAGAAACACACACTGACCCACACAGTGTCATGTGATACTGTGACATAGGCTTTCCCATGATGCATTGGGGTGCAGTTGAATTTTTAAATTTCATTAATAATTAAGGAATTGTGTATGGAGGATTTTTTCTGAGGTATTGTGGTGTTAGTTTGTGGTGAAATAGATGTTTTAGGGTTGTTGTTTTGCGTTTTTTGGTGTTTTTTGGTAATTCTGAGCAGTCACCATGAAGAAGTAATGCGTGCTGGAACCATACTTTAAAAGGCCCCCGTCTGCCAGGCACTAATGTATTGGCTCTGTAGTCATTACTGAACACTGGGAAACTGGTACTTGTCTAAAGTATGTGAAATCAAAAACACAAGGGAAATCTAATGGGAAAAAGTGGGTATTCAGGGAAATAACTGGAATTTATTTATTTATTATTTTTTTTCTGTTTACTATTTTAATCTCTTTTACAAAAGTTTACTTATTTTTCAATCTCCGTCCTACTTCAAATCACATGTTTGTCATGAGCTCTTTAGTGAGTTACTTTTGTTCTTTTTGTGGCACTGGCTTTGCATTTACTGTGTACCTTTTAATATATAAAATAGAAACACACACTGACCCACACAGTGTCATGTGATACTGTGACATAGGCTTTCCCATGATGCATTGGGGTGCAGTTGAATTTTTAAATTTCATTAATAACTAAGGAATTGTGTATGGAGGATTTTTTCTGAGGTATGGTGGTGTTAGTTTGTGGTGAAATAGATGTTTTAGGGTTGTTGTTTTGCGTTTTTTGGTGTTTTTGGGTAATTCTGAGCAGTCACCATGAAGAAGTAATGCGTGCTGGAACCATACTTTAAAAGGCCCCCGTCTCCCAGGCACTAATGTATTGGCTCTGTAGTCATTAATGAACACTGGGAAACTGGTACTTGTCTAAAGTATGTGAAATCAAAAACACAAGGGAAATCTAATGGGAAAAAGTGGGTATTCAGGGAAATAACTGGAATTTATTTATTTATTTACTTTTTTTTTCTGTTTACTATTTTAATCTCTTTTACAAAAGTTTACTTATTTTTCAATCTCCGTCCTACTTCAAATCACATGTTTGTCATGAGCTCTTTAGTGAGTTACTTTTGTTCTTTTTGTGGCACTGGCTTTGCATTTACTGTGTACCTTTTAATATATAAAATAGAAACACACACTGACCCACACAGTGTCATGTGATACTGTGACATAGGCTTTCCCATGATGCATTGGGGTGCAGTTGAATTTTTAAATTTCATTAATAATTAAGTAATTGTGTATGGAGGATTTTTTCTGAGGTATGGTGGTGTTAGTTTGTGGTGAAATAGATGTTTTAGGGTTGTTGTTTTGCGTTTTTTGGTGTTTTTTGGTAATTCTGAGCAGTCACCATGAAGAAGTAATGCGTGCTGGAACCATACTTTAAAAGGCCCCCGTCTCCCAGGCACTAATGTATTGGCTCTGTAGTCATTACTGAACACTGGGAAACTGGTACTTGTCTAAAGTATGTGAAATCAAAAACACAAGGGAAATCTAATGGGAAAAAGTGGGTATTCAGGGAAATAACTGGAATTTATTTATTTATTTACTTTTTTTTTCTGTTTACTATTTTAATCTCTTTTACAAAAGTTTACTTATTTTTCAATCTCCGTCCTACTTCAAATCACATGTTTGTCATGAGCTCTTTAGTGAGTTACTTTTGTTCTTTTTGTGGCACTGGCTTTGCATTTACTGTGTACCTTTTAATATATAAAATAGAAACACACACTGACCCACACAGTGTCATGTGATACTGTGACATAGGCTTTCCCATGATGCATTGGGGTGCAGTTGAATTTTTAAATTTCATTAATAATTAAGTAATTGTGTATGGAGGATTTTTTCTGAGGTATGGTGGTGTTAGTTTGTGGTGAAATAGATGTTTTAGGGTTGTTGTTTTGCGTTTTTTGGTGTTTTTTGGTAATTCTGAGCAGTCACCATGAAGAAGTAATGCGTGCTGGAACCATACTTTAAAAGGCCCCCGTCTCCCAGGCACTAATGTATTGGCTCTGTAGTCATTACTGAACACTGGGAAACTGGTACTTGTCTAAAGTATGTGAAATCAAAAACACAAGGGAAATCTAATGGGAAAAAGTGGGTATTCAGGGAAATAACTGGAATTTATTTATTTATTTACTTTTTTTTTCTGTTTACTATTTTAATCTCTTTTACAAAAGTTTACTTATTTTTCAATCTCCGTCCTACTTCAAATCACATGTTTGTCATGAGCTCTTTAGTGAGTTACTTTTGTTCTTTTTGTGGCACTGGCTTTGCATTTACTGTGTACCTTTTAATATATAAAATAGAAACACACACTGACCCACACAGTGTCATGTGATACTGTGACATAGGCTTTCCCATGATGCATTGGGGTGCAGTTGAATTTTTAAATTTCATTAATAATTAAGGAATTGTGTATGGAGGATTTTTTCTGAGGTATTGTGGTGTTAGTTTGTGGTGAAATAGATGTTTTAGGGTTGTTGTTTTGCGTTTTTTGGTGTTTTTTGGTAATTCTGAGCAGTCACCATGAAGAATTAATGCGTGCTGGAACCATACTTTAAAAGGCCCCCGTCTCCCAGGCACTAATGTATTGGCTCTGTAGTCATTACTGAACACTGGGAAACTGGTACTTGTCTAAAGTATGTGAAATCAAAAACACAAGGGAAATCTAATGGGAAAAAGTGGGTATTCAGGGAAATAACTGGAATTTATTTATTTATTTACTTTTTTTTTCTGTTTACTATTTTAATCTCTTTTACAAAAGTTTACTTATTTTTCAATCTCCGTCCTACTTCAAATCACATGTTTGTCATGAGCTCTTTAGTGAGTTACTTTTGTTCTTTTTGTGGCACTGGCTTTGCATTTACTGTGTACCTTTTAATATATAAAATAGAAACACACACTGACCCACACAGTGTCATGTGATACTGTGACATAGGCTTTCCCATGATGCATTGGGGTGCAGTTGAATTTTTAAATTTCATTAATAATTAAGGAATTGTGTATGGAGGATTTTTTCTGAGGTATTGTGGTGTTAGTTTGTGGTGAAATAGATGTTTTAGGGTTGTTGTTTTGCGTTTTTTGGTGTTTTTTGGTAATTCTGAGCAGTCACCATGAAGAAGTAATGCGTGCTGGAACCATACTTTAAAAGGCCCCCGTCTGCCAGGCACTAATGTATTGGCTCTGTAGTCATTACTGAACACTGGGAAACTGGTACTTGTCTAAAGTATGTGAAATCAAAAACACAAGGGAAATCTAATGGGAAAAAGTGGGTATTCAGGGAAATAAGTGGAATTTATTTATTTATTATTTTTTTTCTGTTTACTATTTTAATCTCTTTTACAAAAGTTTACTTATTTTTCAATCTCCGTCCTACTTCAAATCACATGTTTGTCATGAGCTCTTTAGTGAGTTACTTTTGTTCTTTTTGTGGCACTGGCTTTGCATTTACTGTGTACCTTTTAATATATAAAATAGAAACACACACTGACCCACACAGTGTCATGTGATACTGTGACATAGGCTTTCCCATGATGCATTGGGGTGCAGTTGAATTTTTAAATTTCATTAATAACTAAGGAATTGTGTATGGAGGATTTTTTCTGAGGTATGGTGGTGTTAGTTTGTGGTGAAATAGATGTTTTAGGGTTGTTGTTTTGCGTTTTTTGGTGTTTTTGGGTAATTCTGAGCAGTCACCATGAAGAAGTAATGCGTGCTGGAACCATACTTTAAAAGGCCCCCGTCTCCCAGGCACGAATGTATTGGCTCTGTAGTCATTACTGAACACTGGGAAACTGGTACTTGTCTAAAGTATGTGAAATCAAAAACACAAGGGAAATCTAATGGGAAAAAGTGGGTATTCAGGGAAATAACTGGAATTTATTTATTTATTTACTTTTTTTTTCTGTTTACTATTTTAATCTCTTTTACAAAAGTTTACTTATTTTTCAATCTCCGTCCTACTTCAAATCACATGTTTGTCATGAGCTCTTTAGTGAGTTACTTTTGTTCTTTTTGTGGCACTGGCTTTGCATTTACTGTGTACCTTTTAATATATAAAATAGAAACACACACTGACCCACACAGTGTCATGTGATACTGTGACATAGGCTTTCCCATGATGCATTGGGGTGCAGTTGAATTTTTAAATTTCATTAATAATTAAGGAATTGTGTATGGAGGATTTTTTCTGAGGTATTGTGGTGTTAGTTTGTGGTGAAATAGATGTTTTAGGGTTGTTGTTTTGCGTTTTTTGGTGTTTTTAGGTAATTCTGAGCAGTCACCATGAAGAAGTAATGCGTGCTGGAACCATACTTTAAAAGGCCCCCGTCTGCCAGGCACTAATGTATTGGCTCTGTAGTCATTACTGAACACTGGGAAACTGGTACTTGTCTAAAGTATGTGAAATCAAAAACACAAGGGAAATCTAATGGGAAAAAGTGGGTATTCAGGGAAATAAGTGGAATTTATTTATTTATTATTTTTTTTCTGTTTACTATTTTAATCTCTTTTACAAAAGTTTACTTATTTTTCAATCTCCGTCCTACTTCAAATCACATGTTTGTCATGAGCTCTTTAGTGAGTTACTTTTGTTCTTTTTGTGGCACTGGCTTTGCATTTACTGTGTACCTTTTAATATATAAAATAGAAACACACACTGACCCACACAGTGTCATGTGATACTGTGACATAGGCTTTCCCATGATGCATTGGGGTGCAGTTGAATTTTTAAATTTCATTAATAATTAAGGAATTGTGTATGGAGGATTTTTTCTGAGGTATTGTGGTGTTAGTTTGTGGTGAAATAGATGTTTTAGGGTTGTTGTTTTGCGTTTTTTGGTGTTTTTAGGTAATTCTGAGCAGTCACCATGAAGAATTAATGCGTGCTGGAACCATACTTTAAAAGGCCCCCGTCTCCCAGGCACTAATGTATTGGCTCTGTAGTCATTACTGAACACTGGGAAACTGGTACTTGTCTAAAGTATGTGAAATCAAAAACACAAGGGAAATCTAATGGGAAAAAGTGGGTATTCAGGGAAATAACTGGAATTTATTTATTTATTTACTTTTTTTTTCTGTTTACTATTTTAATCTCTTTTACAAAAGTTTACTTATTTTTCAATCTCCGTCCTACTTCAAATCACATGTTTGTCATGAGCTCTTTAGTGAGTTACTTTTGTTCTTTTTGTGGCACTGGCTTTGCATTTACTGTGTACCTTTTAATATATAAAATAGAAACACACACTGACCCACACAGTGTCATGTGATACTGTGACATAGGCTTTCCCATGATGCATTGGGGTGCAGTTGAATTTTTAAATTTCATTAATAATTAAGGAATTGTGTATGGAGGATTTTTTCTGAGGTATTGTGGTGTTAGTTTGTGGTGAAATAGATGTTTTAGGGTTGTTGTTTTGCGTTTTTTGGTGTTTTTAGGTAATTCTGAGCAGTCACCATGAAGAAGTAATGCGTGCTGGAACCATACTTTAAAAGGCCCCCGTCTGCCAGGCACTAATGTATTGGCTCTGTAGTCATTACTGAACACTGGGAAACTGGTACTTGTCTAAAGTATGTGAAATCAAAAACACAAGGGAAATCTAATGGGAAAAAGTGGGTATTCAGGGAAATAACTGGAATTTATTTATTTATTTACTTTTTTTTTCTGTTTACTATTTTAATCTCTTTTACAAAAGTTTACTTATTTTTCAATCTCCGTCCTACTTCAAATCACATGTTTGTCATGAGCTCTTTAGTGAGTTACTTTTGTTCTTTTTGTGGCACTGGCTTTGCATTTACTGTGTACCTTTTAATATATAAAATAGAAACACACACTGACCCACACAGTGTCATGTGATACTGTGACATAGGCTTTCCCATGATGCATTGGGGTGCAGTTGAATTTTTAAATTTCATTAATAATTAAGGAATTGTGTATGGAGGATTTTTTCTGAGGTATTGTGGTGTTAGTTTGTGGTGAAATAGATGTTTTAGGGTTGTTGTTTTGCGTTTTTTGGTGTTTTTGGGTAATTCTGAGCAGTCACCATGAAGAATTAATGCGTGCTGGAACCATACTTTAAAAGGCCCCCGTCTC
The DNA here is from genome assembly GCF_023375975.1 of Astyanax mexicanus. Classification (NCBI taxonomy): domain Eukaryota; kingdom Metazoa; phylum Chordata; class Actinopteri; order Characiformes; family Acestrorhamphidae; genus Astyanax; species Astyanax mexicanus. The sequence goes on along the minus strand of NC_064408.1, from coordinate 43,337,104 downwards.
CCAGGCACTAATGTATTGGCTCTGTAGTCATTACTGAACACTGGGAAACTGGTACTTGTCTAAAGTATGTGAAATCAAAAACACAAGGGAAATCTAATGGGAAAAAGTGGGTATTCAGGGAAATAACTGGAATTTATTTATTTATTATTTTTTTTCTGTTTACTATTTTAATCTCTTTTACAAAAGTTTACTTATTTTCCAATCTCCGTCCTACTTCAAATCACATGTTTGTCATGAGCTCTTTAGTGAGTTACTTTTGTTCTTTTTGTGGCACTGGCTTTGCATTTACTGTGTACCTTTTAATATATAAAATAGAAACACACACTGACCCACACAGTGTCATGTGATACTGTGACATAGGCTTTCCCATGATGCATTGGGGTGCAGTTGAATTTTTAAATTTCATTAATAACTAAGGAATTGTGTATGGAGGATTTTTTCTGAGGTATGGTGGTGTTAGTTTGTGGTGAAATAGATGTTTTAGGGTTGTTGTTTTGCGTTTTTTGGTGTTTTTGGGTAATTCTGAGCAGTCACCATGAAGAAGTAATGCGTGCTGGAACCATACTTTAAAAGGCCCCCGTCTCCCAGGCACTAATGTATTGGCTCTGTAGTCATTAATGAACACTGGGAAACTGGTACTTGTCTAAAGTATGTGAAATCAAAAACACAAGGGAAATCTAATGGGAAAAAGTGGGTATTCAGGGAAATAACTGGAATTTATTTATTTATTTACTTTTTTTTTCTGTTTACTATTTTAATCTCTTTTACAAAAGTTTACTTATTTTTCAATCTCCGTCCTACTTCAAATCACATGTTTGTCATGAGCTCTTTAGTGAGTTACTTTTGTTCTTTTTGTGGCACTGGCTTTGCATTTACTGTGTACCTTTTAATATATAAAATAGAAACACACACTGACCCACACAGTGTCATGTGATACTGTGACATAGGCTTTCCCATGATGCATTGGGGTGCAGTTGAATTTTTAAATTTCATTAATAATTAAGTAATTGTGTATGGAGGATTTTTTCTGAGGTATGGTGGTGTTAGTTTGTGGTGAAATAGATGTTTTAGGGTTGTTGTTTTGCGTTTTTTGGTGTTTTTTGGTAATTCTGAGCAGTCACCATGAAGAAGTAATGCGTGCTGGAACCATACTTTAAAAGGCCCCCGTCTCCCAGGCACTAATTTATTGGCTCTGTAGTCATTACTGAACACTGGGAAACTGGTACTTGTCTAAAGTATGTGAAATCAAAAACACAAGGGAAATCTAATGGGAAAAAGTGGGTATTCAGGGAAATAACTGGAATTTATTTATTTATTTACTTTTTTTTTCTGTTTACTATTTTAATCTCTTTTACAAAAGTTTACTTATTTTTCAATCTCCGTCCTACTTCAAATCACATGTTTGTCATGAGCTCTTTAGTGAGTTACTTTTGTTCTTTTTGTGGCACTGGCTTTGCATTTACTGTGTACCTTTTAATATATAAAATAGAAACACACACTGACCCACACAGTGTCATGTGATACTGTGACATAGGCTTTCCCATGATGCATTGGGGTGCAGTTGAATTTTTAAATTTCATTAATAACTAAGGAATTGTGTATGGAGGATTTTTTCTGAGGTATGGTGGTGTTAGTTTGTGGTGAAATAGATGTTTTAGGGTTGTTGTTTTGCGTTTTTTGGTGTTTTTGGGTAATTCTGAGCAGTCACCATGAAGAAGTAATGCGTGCTGGAACCATACTTTAAAAGGCCCCCGTCTCCCAGGCACTAATTTATTGGCTCTGTAGTCATTACTGAACACTGGGAAACTGGTACTTGTCTAAAGTATGTGAAATCAAAAACACAAGGGAAATCTAATGGGAAAAAGTGGGTATTCAGGGAAATAACTGGAATTTATTTATTTATTTACTTTTTTTTTCTGTTTACTATTTTAATCTCTTTTACAAAAGTTTACTTATTTTTCAATCTCCGTCCTACTTCAAATCACATGTTTGTCATGAGCTCTTTAGTGAGTTACTTTTGTTCTTTTTGTGGCACTGGCTTTGCATTTACTGTGTACCTTTTAATATATAAAATAGAAACACACACTGACCCACACAGTGTCATGTGATACTGTGACATAGGCTTTCCCATGATGCATTGGGGTGCAGTTGAATTTTTAAATTTCATTAATAATTAAGGAATTGTGTATGGAGGATTTTTTCTGAGGTATTGTGGTGTTAGTTTGTGGTGAAATAGATGTTTTAGGGTTGTTGTTTTGCGTTTTTTGGTGTTTTTTGGTAATTCTGAGCAGTCACCATGAAGAATTAATGCGTGCTGGAACCATACTTTAAAAGGCCCCCGTCTCCCAGGCACTAATGTATTGGCTCTGTAGTCATTACTGAACACTGGGAAACTGGTACTTGTCTAAAGTATGTGAAATCAAAAACACAAGGGAAATCTAATGGGAAAAAGTGGGTATTCAGGGAAATAAGTGGAATTTATTTATTTATTATTTTTTTTCTGTTTACTATTTTAATCTCTTTTACAAAAGTTTACTTATTTTTCAATCTCCGTCCTACTTCAAATCACATGTTTGTCATGAGCTCTTTAGTGAGTTACTTTTGTTCTTTTTGTGGCACTGGCTTTGCATTTACTGTGTACCTTTTAATATATAAAATAGAAACACACACTGACCCACACAGTGTCATGTGATACTGTGACATAGGCTTTCCCATGATGCATTGGGGTGCAGTTGAATTTTTAAATTTCATTAATAACTAAGGAATTGTGTATGGAGGATTTTTTCTGAGGTATGGTGGTGTTAGTTTGTGGTGAAATAGATGTTTTAGGGTTGTTGTTTTGCGTTTTTTGGTGTTTTTGGGTAATTCTGAGCAGTCACCATGAAGAAGTAATGCGTGCTGGAACCATACTTTAAAAGGCCCCCGTCTCCCAGGCACGAATGTATTGGCTCTGTAGTCATTACTGAACACTGGGAAACTGGTACTTGTCTAAAGTATGTGAAATCAAAAACACAAGGGAAATCTAATGGGAAAAAGTGGGTATTCAGGGAAATAGCTGGAATTTATTTATTTATTTACTTTTTTTTTCTGTTTACTATTTTAATCTCTTTTACAAAAGTTTACTTATTTTTCAATCTCCGTCCTACTTCAAATCACATGTTTGTCATGAGCTCTTTAGTGAGTTACTTTTGTTCTTTTTGTGGCACTGGCTTTGCATTTACTGTGTACCTTTTAATATATAAAATAGAAACACACACTGACCCACACAGTGTCATGTGATACTGTGACATAGGCTTTCCCATGATGCATTGGGGTGCAGTTGAATTTTTAAATTTCATTAATAATTAAGGAATTGTGTATGGAGGATTTTTTCTGAGGTATTGTGGTGTTAGTTTGTGGTGAAATAGATGTTTTAGGGTTGTTGTTTTGCGTTTTTTGGTGTTTTTTGGTAATTCTGAGCAGTCACCATGAAGAATTAATGCGTGCTGGAACCATACTTTAAAAGGCCCCCGTCTCCCAGGCACTAATGTATTGGCTCTGTAGTCATTACTGAACACTGGGAAACTGGTACTTGTCTAAAGTATGTGAAATCAAAAACACAAGGGAAATCTAATGGGAAAAAGTGGGTATTCAGGGAAATAACTGGAATTTATTTATTTATTTACTTTTTTTTTCTGTTTACTATTTTAATCTCTTTTACAAAAGTTTACTTATTTTTCAATCTCCGTCCTACTTCAAATCACATGTTTGTCATGAGCTCTTTAGTGAGTTACTTTTGTTCTTTTTGTGGCACTGGCTTTGCATTTACTGTGTACCTTTTAATATATAAAATAGAAACACACACTGACCCACACAGTGTCATGTGATACTGTGACATAGGCTTTCCCATGATGCATTGGGGTGCAGTTGAATTTTTAAATTTCATTAATAATTAAGGAATTGTGTATGGAGGATTTTTTCTGAGGTATTGTGGTGTTAGTTTGTGGTGAAATAGATGTTTTAGGGTTGTTGTTTTGCGTTTTTTGGTGTTTTTAGGTAATTCTGAGCAGTCACCATGAAGAATTAATGCGTGCTGGAACCATACTTTAAAAGGCCCCCGTCTCCCAGGCACTAATGTATTGGCTCTGTAGTCATTACTGAACACTGGGAAACTGGTACTTGTCTAAAGTATGTGAAATCAAAAACACAAGGGAAATCTAATGGGAAAAAGTGGGTATTCAGGGAAATAACTGGAATTTATTTATTTATTTACTTTTTTTTTCTGTTTACTATTTTAATCTCTTTTACAAAAGTTTACTTATTTTTCAATCTCCGTCCTACTTCAAATCACATGTTTGTCATGAGCTCTTTAGTGAGTTACTTTTGTTCTTTTTGTGGCACTGGCTTTGCATTTACTGTGTACCTTTTAATATATAAAATAGAAACACACACTGACCCACACAGTGTCATGTGATACTGTGACATAGGCTTTCCCATGATGCATTGGGGTGCAGTTGAATTTTTAAATTTCATTAATAATTAAGGAATTGTGTATGGAGGATTTTTTCTGAGGTATTGTGGTGTTAGTTTGTGGTGAAATAGATGTTTTAGGGTTGTTGTTTTGCGTTTTTTGGTGTTTTTAGGTAATTCTGAGCAGTCACCATGAAGAAGTAATGCGTGCTGGAACCATACTTTAAAAGGCCCCCGTCTGCCAGGCACTAATGTATTGGCTCTGTAGTCATTACTGAACACTGGGAAACTGGTACTTGTCTAAAGTATGTGAAATCAAAAACACAAGGGAAATCTAATGGGAAAAAGTGGGTATTCAGGGAAATAACTGGAATTTATTTATTTATTTACTTTTTTTTTCTGTTTACTATTTTAATCTCTTTTACAAAAGTTTACTTATTTTTCAATCTCCGTCCTACTTCAAATCACATGTTTGTCATGAGCTCTTTAGTGAGTTACTTTTGTTCTTTTTGTGGCACTGGCTTTGCATTTACTGTGTACCTTTTCATATATAAAATAGAAACACACACTGACCCACACAGTGTCATGTGATACTGTGACATAGGCTTTCCCATGATGCATAGGGGTGCAGTTGAATTTTTAAATTTCATTAATAACTAAGGAATTGTGTATGGAGGATTTTTTCTGAGGTATGGTGGTGTTAGTTTGTGGTGAAATAGATGTTTTAGGGTTGTTGTTTTGCGTTTTTTGGTGTTTTTAGGTAATTCTGAGCAGTCACCATGAAGAATTAATGCGTGCTGGAACCATACTTTAAAAGGCCCCCGTCTCCCAGGCACTAATGTATTGGCTCTGTAGTCATTACTGAACACTGGGAAACTGGTACTTGTCTAAAGTATGTGAAATCAAAAACACAAGGGAAATCTAATGGGAAAAAGTGGGTATTCAGGGAAATAAGTGGAATTTATTTATTTATTTACTTTTTTTTTCTGTTTACTATTTTAATCTCTTTTACAAAAGTTTACTTATTTTTCAATCTCCGTCCTACTTCAAATCACATGTTTGTCATGAGCTCTTTAGTGAGTTACTTTTGTTCTTTTTGTGGCACTGGCTTTGCATTTACTGTGTACCTTTTAATATATAAAATAGAAACACACACTGACCCACACAGTGTCATGTGATACTGTGACATAGGCTTTCCCATGATGCATTGGGGTGCAGTTGAATTTTTAAATTTCATTAATAATTAAGGAATTGTGTATGGAGGATTTTTTCTGAGGTATTGTGGTGTTAGTTTGTGGTGAAATAGATGTTTTAGGGTTGTTGTTTTGCGTTTTTTGGTGTTTTTGGGTAATTCTGAGCAGTCACCATGAAGAATTAATGCGTGCTGGAACCATACTTTAAAAGGCCCCCGTCTCCCAGGCACTAATGTATTGGCTCTGTAGTCATTACTGAACACTGGGAAACTGGTACTTGTCTAAAGTATGTGAAATCAAAAACACAAGGGAAATCTAATGGGAAAAAGTGGGTATTCAGGGAAATAACTGGAATTTATTTATTTATTTACTTTTTTTTCTGTTTACTATTTTAATCTCTTTTACAAAAGTTTACTTATTTTTCAATCTCCGTCCTACTTCAAATCACATGTTTGTCATGAGCTCTTTAGTGAGTTACTTTTGTTCTTTTTGTGGCACTGGCTTTGCATTTACTGTGTACCTTTTAATATATAAAATAGAAACACACACTGACCCACACAGTGTCATGTGATACTGTGACATAGGCTTTCCCATGATGCATTGGGGTGCAGTTGAATTTTTAAATTTCATTAATAACTAAGGAATTGTGTATGGAGGATTTTTTCTGAGGTATTGTGGTGTTAGTTTGTGGTGAAATAGATGTTTTAGGGTTGTTGTTTTGCGTTTTTTGGTGTTTTTGGGTAATTCTGAGCAGTCACCATGAAGAAGTAATGCGTGCTGGAACCATACTTTAAAAGGCCCCCGTCTCCCAGGCACTAATGTATTGGCTCTGTAGTCATTACTGAACACTGGGAAACTGGTACTTGTCTAAAGTATGTGAAATCAAAAACACAAGGGAAATCTAATGGGAAAAAGTGGGTATTCAGGGAAATAACTGGAATTTATTTATTTATTTACTTTTTTTTTCTGTTTACTATTTTAATCTCTTTTACAAAAGTTTACTTATTTTTCAATCTCCGTCCTACTTCAAATCACATGTTTGTCATGAGCTCTTTAGTGAGTTACTTTTGTTCTTTTTGTGGCACTGGCTTTGCATTTACTGTGTACCTTTTAATATATAAAATAGAAACACACACTGACCCACACAGTGTCATGTGATACTGTGACATAGGCTTTCCCATGATGCATTGGGGTGCAGTTGAATTTTTAAATTTCATTAATAACTAAGGAATTGTGTATGGAGGATTTTTTCTGAGGTATTGTGGTGTTAGTTTGTGGTGAAATAGATGTTTTAGGGTTGTTGTTTTGCGTTTTTTGGTGTTTTTGGGTAATTCTGAGCAGTCACCATGAAGAAGTAATGCGTGCTGGAACCATACTTTAAAAGGCCCCCGTCTCCCAGGCACTAATGTATTGGCTCTGTAGTCATTACTGAACACTGGGAAACTGGTACTTGTCTAAAGTATGTGAAATCAAAAACACAAGGGAAATCTAATGGGAAAAAGTGGGTATTCAGGGAAATAAGTGGAATTTATTTATTTATTTATTATTTTTTTTCTGTTTACTATTTTAATCTCTTTTACAAAAGTTTACTTATTTTTCAATCTCCGTCCTACTTCAAATCACATGTTTGTCATGAGCTCTTTAGTGAGTTACTTTTGTTCTTTTTGTGGCACTGGCTTTGCATTTACTGTGTACCTTTTAATATATAAAATAGAAACACACACTGACCCACACAGTGTCATGTGATACTGTGACATAGGCTTTCCCATGATGCATTGGGGTGCAGTTGAATTTTTAAATTTCATTAATAATTAAGGAATTGTGTATGGAGGATTTTTTCTGAGGTATTGTGGTGTTAGTTTGTGGTGAAATAGATGTTTTAGGGTTGTTGTTTTGCGTTTTTTGGTGTTTTTGGGTAATTCTGAGCAGTCACCATGAAGAAGTAATGCGTGCTGGAACCATACTTTAAAAGGCCCCCGTCTGCCAGGCACTAATGTATTGGCTCTGTAGTCATTACTGAACACTGGGAAACTGGTACTTGTCTAAAGTATGTGAAATCAAAAACACAAGGGAAATCTAATGGGAAAAAGTGGGTATTCAGGGAAATAACTGGAATTTATTTATATATTATTTTTTTTCTGTTTACTATTTTAATCTCTTTTACAAAAGTTTACTTATTTTTCAATCTCCGTCCTACTTCAAATCACATGTTTGTCATGAGCTCTTTAGTGAGTTACTTTTGTTCTTTTTGTGGCACTGGCTTTGCATTTACTGTGTACCTTTTAATATATAAAATAGAAACACACACTGACCCACACAGTGTCATGTGATACTGTGACATAGGCTTTCCCATGATGCATTGGGGTGCAGTTGAATTTTTAAATTTCATTAATAACTAAGGAATTGTGTATGGAGGATTTTTTCTGAGGTATGGTGGTGTTAGTTTGTGGTGAAATAGATGTTTTAGGGTTGTTGTTTTGCGTTTTTTGGTGTTTTTGGGTAATTCTGAGCAGTCACCATGAAGAAGTAATGCGTGCTGGAACCATACTTTAAAAGGCCCCCGTCTCCCAGGCACTAATGTATTGGCTCTGTAGTCATTACTGAACACTGGGAAACTGGTACTTGTCTAAAGTATGTGAAATCAAAAACACAAGGGAAATCTAATGGGAAAAAGTGGGTATTCAGGGAAATAACTGGAATTTATTTATTTATTTACTTTTTTTTTCTGTTTACTATTTTAATCTCTTTTACAAAAGTTTACTTATTTTTCAATCTCCGTCCTACTTCAAATCACATGTTTGTCATGAGCTCTTTAGTGAGTTACTTTTGTTCTTTTTGTGGCACTGGCTTTGCATTTACTGTGTACCTTTTAATATATAAAATAGAAACACACACTGACCCACACAGTGTCATGTGATACTGTGACATAGGCTTTCCCATGATGCATTGGGGTGCAGTTGAATTTTTAAATTTCATTAATAATTAAGGAATTGTGTATGGAGGATTTTTTCTGAGGTATTGTGGTGTTAGTTTGTGGTGAAATAGATGTTTTAGGGTTGTTGTTTTGCGTTTTTTGGTGTTTTTGGGTAATTCTGAGCAGTCACCATGAAGAAGTAATGCGTGCTGGAACCATACTTTAAAAGGCCCCCGTCTGCCAGGCACTAATGTATTGGCTCTGTAGTCATTACTGAACACTGGGAAACTGGTACTTGTCTAAAGTATGTGAAATCAAAAACACAAGGGAAATCTAATGGGAAAAAGTGGGTATTCAGGGAAATAACTGGAATTTATTTATTTATTTTTTTTTTTCTGTTTACTATTTTAATCTCTTTTACAAAAGTTTACTTATTTTTCAATCTCCGTCCTACTTCAAATCACATGTTTGTCATGAGCTCTTTAGTGAGTTACTTTTGTTCTTTTTGTGGCACTGGCTTTGCATTTACTGTGTACCTTTTAATATATAAAATAGAAACACACACTGACCCACACAGTGTCATGTGATACTGTGACATAGGCTTTCCCATGATGCATTGGGGTGCAGTTGAATTTTTAAATTTCATTAATAACTAAGGAATTGTGTATGGAGGATTTTTTCTGAGGTATTGTGGTGTTAGTTTGTGGTGAAATAGATGTTTTAGGGTTGTTGTTTTGCGTTTTTTGGTGTTTTTGGGTAATTCTGAGCAGTCACCATGAAGAAGTAATGCGTGCTGGAACCATACTTTAAAAGGCCCCCGTCTCCCAGGCACTAATGTATTGGCTCTGTAGTCATTACTGAACACTGGGAAACTGGTACTTGTCTAAAGTATGTGAAATCAAAAACACAAGGGAAATCTAATGGGAAAAAGTGGGTATTCAGGGAAATAACTGGAATTTATTTATTTATTTACTTTTTTTTTCTGTTTACTATTTTAATCTCTTTTACAAAAGTTTACTTATTTTTCAATCTCCGTCCTACTTCAAATCACATGTTTGTCATGAGCTCTTTAGTGAGTTACTTTTGTTCTTTTTGTGGCACTGGCTTTGCATTTACTGTGTACCTTTTCATATATAAAATAGAAACACACACTGACCCACACAGTGTCATGTGATACTGTGACATAGGCTTTCCCATGATGCATTGGGGTGCAGTTGAATTTTTAAATTTCATTAATAATTAAGGAATTGTGTATGGAGGATTTTTTCTGAGGTATTGTGGTGTTAGTTTGTGGTGAAATAGATGTTTTAGGGTTGTTGTTTTGCGTTTTTTGGTGTTTTTAGGTAATTCTGAGCAGTCACCATGAAGAATTAATGCGTGCTGGAACCATACTTTAAAAGGCCCCCGTCTCCCAGGCACTAATGTATTGGCTCTGTAGTCATTACTGAACACTGGGAAACTGGTACTTGTCTAAAGTATGTGAAATCAAAAACACAAGGGAAATCTAATAGGAAAAAGTGGGTATTCAGGGAAATAACTGGAATTTATTTATTTATTATTTTTTTTCTGTTTACTATTTTAATCTCTTTTACAAAAGTTTACTTATTTTTCAATCTCCGTCCTACTTCAAATCACATGTTTGTCATGAGCTCTTTAGTGAGTTACTTTTGTTCTTTTTGTGGCACTGGCTTTGCATTTACTGTGTACCTTTTAATATATAAAATAGAAACACACACTGACCCACACAGTGTCATGTGATACTGTGACATAGGCTTTCCCATGATGCATTGGGGTGCAGTTGAATTTTTAAATTTCATTAATAACTAAGGAATTGTGTATGGAGGATTTTTTCTGAGGTATGGTGGTGTTAGTTTGTTGTGAAATAGATGTTTTAGGGTTGTTGTTTTGCGTTTTTTGGTGTTTTTGGGTAATTCTGAGCAGTCACCATGAAGAAGTAATGCGTGCTGGAACCATACTTTAAAAGGCCCCCGTCTCCCAGGCACTAATGTATTGGCTCTGTAGTCATTACTGAACACTGGGAAACTGGTACTTGTCTAAAGTATGTGAAATCAAAAACACAAGGGAAATCTAATGGGAAAAAGTGGGTATTCAGGGAAATAACTGGAATTTATTTATTTATTTACTTTTTTTTTCTGTTTACTATTTTAATCTCTTTTACAAAAGTTTACTTATTTTTCAATCTCCGTCCTACTTCAAATCACATGTTTGTCATGAGCTCTTTAGTGAGTTACTTTTGTTCTTTTTGTGGCACTGGCTTTGCATTTACTGTGTACCTTTTCATATATAAAATAGAAACACACACTGACCCACACAGTGTCATGTGATACTGTGACATAGGCTTTCCCATGATGCATTGGGGTGCAGTTGAATTTTTAAATTTCATTAATAATTAAGGAATTGTGTATGGAGGATTTTTTCTGAGGTATTGTGGTGTTAGTTTGTGGTGAAATAGATGTTTTAGGGTTGTTGTTTTGCGTTTTTTGGTGTTTTTAGGTAATTCTGAGCAGTCACCATGAAGAATTAATGCGTGCTGGAACCATACTTTAAAAGGCCCCCGTCTCCCAGGCACTAATGTATTGGCTCTGTAGTCATTACTGAACACTGGGAAACTGGTACTTGTCTAAAGTATGTGAAATCAAAAACACAAGGGAAATCTAATAGGAAAAAGTGGGTATTCAGGGAAATAACTGGAATTTATTTATTTATTATTTTTTTTCTGTTTACTATTTTAATCTCTTTTACAAAAGTTTACTTATTTTTCAATCTCCGTCCTACTTCAAATCACATGTTTGTCATGAGCTCTTTAGTGAGTTACTTTTGTTCTTTTTGTGGCACTGGCTTTGCATTTACTGTGTACCTTTTAATATATAAAATAGAAACACACACTGACCCACACAGTGTCATGTGATACTGTGACATAGGCTTTCCCATGATGCATTGGGGTGCAGTTGAATTTTTAAATTTCATTAATAACTAAGGAATTGTGTATGGAGGATTTTTTCTGAGGTATGGTGGTGTTAGTTTGTTGTGAAATAGATGTTTTAGGGTTGTTGTTTTGCGTTTTTTGGTGTTTTTGGGTAATTCTGAGCAGTCACCATGAAGAAGTAATGCGTGCTGGAACCATACTTTAAAAGGCCCCCGTCTCCCAGGCACTAATGTATTGGCTCTGTAGTCATTACTGAACACTGGGAAACTGGTACTTGTCTAAAGTATGTGAAATCAAAAACACAAGGGAAATCTAATGGGAAAAAGTGGGTATTCAGGGAAATAACTGGAATTTATTTATTTATTTACTTTTTTTTTCTGTTTACTATTTTAATCTCTTTTACAAAAGTTTACTTATTTTTCAATCTCCGTCCTACTTCAAATCACATGTTTGTCATGAGCTCTTTAGTGAGTTACTTTTGTTCTTTTTGTGGCACTGGCTTTGCATTTACTGTGTACCTTTTAATATATAAAATAGAAACACACACTGACCCACACAGTGTCATGTGATACTGTGACATAGGCTTTCCCATGATGCATTGGGGTGCAGTTGAATTTTTAAATTTCATTAATAATTAAGGAATTGTGTATGGAGGATTTTTTCTGAGGTATTGTGGTGTTAGTTTGTGGTGAAATAGATGTTTTAGGGTTGTTGTTTTGCGTTTTTTGGTGTTTTTTGGTAATTCTGAGCAGTCACCATGAAGAAGTAATGCGTGCTGGAACCATACTTTAAAAGGCCCCCGTCTGCCAGGCACTAATGTATTGGCTCTGTAGTCATTACTGAACACTGGGAAACTGGTACTTGTCTAAAGTATGTGAAATCAAAAACACAAGGGAAATCTAATGGGAAAAAGTGGGTATTCAGGGAAATAACTGGAATTTATTTATTTATTATTTTTTTTCTGTTTACTATTTTAATCTCTTTTACAAAAGTTTACTTATTTTTCAATCTCCGTCCTACTTCAAATCACATGTTTGTCATGAGCTCTTTAGTGAGTTACTTTTGTTCTTTTTGTGGCACTGGCTTTGCATTTACTGTGTACCTTTTAATATATAAAATAGAAACACACACTGACCCACACAGTGTCATGTGATACTGTGACATAGGCTTTCCCATGATGCATTGGGGTGCAGTTGAATTTTTAAATTTCATTAATAACTAAGGAATTGTGTATGGAGGATTTTTTCTGAGGTATGGTGGTGTTAGTTTGTGGTGAAATAGATGTTTTAGGGTTGTTGTTTTGCGTTTTTTGGTGTTTTTGGGTAATTCTGAGCAGTCACCATGAAGAAGTAATGCGTGCTGGAACCATACTTTAAAAGGCCCCCGTCTCCCAGGCACTAATGTATTGGCTCTGTAGTCATTACTGAACACTGGGAAACTGGTACTTGTCTAAAGTATGTGAAATCAAAAACACAAGGGAAATCTAATGGGAAAAAGTGGGTATTCAGGGAAATAACTGGAATTTATTTATTTATTTACTTTTTTTTTCTGTTTACTATTTTAATCTCTTTTACAAAAGTTTACTTATTTTTCAATCTCCGTCCTACTTCAAATCACATGTTTGTCATGAGCTCTTTAGTGAGTTACTTTTGTTCTTTTTGTGGCACTGGCTTTGCATTTACTGTGTACCTTTTAATATATAAAATAGAAACACACACTGACCCACACAGTGTCATGTGATACTGTGACATAGGCTTTCCCATGATGCATTGGGGTGCAGTTGAATTTTTAAATTTCATTAATAACTAAGGAATTGTGTATGGAGGATTTTTTCTGAGGTATTGTGGTGTTAGTTTGTGGTGAAATAGATGTTTTAGGGTTGTTGTTTTGCGTTTTTTGGTGTTTTTGGGTAATTCTGAGCAGTCACCATGAAGAAGTAATGCGTGCTGGAACCATACTTTAAAAGGCCCCCGTCTCCCAGGCACTAATGTATTGGCTCTGTAGTCATTACTGAACACTGGGAAACTGGTACTTGTCTAAAGTATGTGAAATCAAAAACACAAGGGAAATCTAATGGGAAAAAGTGGGTATTCAGGGAAATAACTGGAATTTATTTATTTATTTACTTTTTTTTTCTGTTTACTATTTTAATCTCTTTTACAAAAGTTTACTTATTTTTCAATCTCCGTCCTACTTCAAATCACATGTTTGTCATGAGCTCTTTAGTGAGTTACTTTTGTTCTTTTTGTGGCACTGGCTTTGCATTTACTGTGTACCTTTTAATATATAAAATAGAAACACACACTGACCCACACAGTGTCATGTGATACTGTGACATAGGCTTTCCCATGATGCATTGGGGTGCAGTTGAATTTTTAAATTTCATTAATAACTAAGGAATTGTGTATGGAGGATTTTTTCTGAGGTATTGTGGTGTTAGTTTGTGGTGAAATAGATGTTTTAGGGTTGTTGTTTTGCGTTTTTTGGTGTTTTTGGGTAATTCTGAGCAGTCACCATGAAGAAGTAATGCGTGCTGGAACCATACTTTAAAAGGCCCCCGTCTGCCAGGCACTAATGTATTGGCTCTGTAGTCATTACTGAACACTGGGAAACTGGTACTTGTCTAAAGTATGTGAAATCAAAAACACAAGGGAAATCTAATGGGAAAAAGTGGGTATTCAGGGAAATAACTGGAATTTATTTATTTATTATTTTTTTTCTGTTTACTATTTTAATCTCTTTTACAAAAGTTTACTTATTTTTCAATCTCCGTCCTACTTCAAATCACATGTTTGTCATGAGCTCTTTAGTGAGTTACTTTTGTTCTTTTTGTGGCACTGGCTTTGCATTTACTGTGTACCTTTTAATATATAAAATAGAAACACACACTGACCCACACAGTGTCATGTGATACTGTGACATAGGCTTTCCCATGATGCATTGGGGTGCAGTTGAATTTTTAAATTTCATTAATAATTAAGGAATTGTGTATGGAGGATTTTTTCTGAGGTATTGTGGTGTTAGTTTGTGGTGAAATAGATGTTTTAGGGTTGTTGTTTTGCGTTTTTTGGTGTTTTTAGGTAATTCTGAGCAGTCACCATGAAGAATTAATGCGTGCTGGAACCATACTTTAAAAGGCCCCCGTCTCCCAGGCACTAATGTATTGGCTCTGTAGTCATTACTGAACACTGGGAAACTGGTACTTGTCTAAAGTATGTGAAATCAAAAACACAAGGGAAATCTAATGGGAAAAAGTGGGTATTCAGGGAAATAACTGGAATTTATTTATTTATTATTTTTTTTCTGTTTACTATTTTAATCTCTTTTACAAAAGTTTACTTATTTTTCAATCTCCGTCCTACTTCAAATCACATGTTTGTCATGAGCTCTTTAGTGAGTTACTTTTGTTCTTTTTGTGGCACTGGCTTTGCATTTACTGTGTACCTTTTAATATATAAAATAGAAACACACACTGACCCACACAGTGTCATGTGATACTGTGACATAGGCTTTCCCATGATGCATTGGGGTGCAGTTGAATTTTTAAATTTCATTAATAACTAAGGAATTGTGTATGGAGGATTTTTTCTGAGGTATGGTGGTGTTAGTTTGTGGTGAAATAGATGTTTTAGGGTTGTTGTTTTGCGTTTTTTGGTGTTTTTGGGTAATTCTGAGCAGTCACCATGAAGAAGTAATGCGTGCTGGAACCATACTTTAAAAGGCCCCCGTCTCCCAGGCACTAATGTATTGGCTCTGTAGTCATTACTGAACACTGGGAAACTGGTACTTGTCTAAAGTATGTGAAATCAAAAACACAAGGGAAATCTAATGGGAAAAAGTGGGTATTCAGGGAAATAAGTGGAATTTATTTATTTATTTATTTACTTTTTTTTTCTGTTTACTATTTTAATCTCTTTTACAAAAGTTTACTTATTTTTCAATCTCCGTCCTACTTCAAATCACATGTTTGTCATGAGCTCTTTAGTGAGTTACTTTTGTTCTTTTTGTGGCACTGGCTTTGCATTTACTGTGTACCTTTTAATATATAAAATAGAAACACACACTGACCCACACAGTGTCATGTGATACTGTGACATAGGCTTTCCCATGATGCATTGGGGTGCAGTTGAATTTTTAAATTTCATTAATAATTAAGGAATTGTGTATGGAGGATTTTTTCTGAGGTATTGTGGTGTTAGTTTGTGGTGAAATAGATGTTTTAGGGTTGTTGTTTTGCGTTTTTTGGTGTTTTTTGGTAATTCTGAGCAGTCACCATGAAGAAGTAATGCGTGCTGGAACCATACTTTAAAAGGCCCCCGTCTGCCAGGCACTAATGTATTGGCTCTGTAGTCATTACTGAACACTGGGAAACTGGTACTTGTCTAAAGTATGTGAAATCAAAAACACAAGGGAAATCTAATGGGAAAAAGTGGGTATTCAGGGAAATAACTGGAATTTATTTATTTATTATTTTTTTTCTGTTTACTATTTTAATCTCTTTTACAAAAGTTTACTTATTTTTCAATCTCCGTCCTACTTCAAATCACATGTTTGTCATGAGCTCTTTAGTGAGTTACTTTTGTTCTTTTTGTGGCACTGGCTTTGCATTTACTGTGTACCTTTTAATATATAAAATAGAAACACACACTGACCCACACAGTGTCATGTGATACTGTGACATAGGCTTTCCCATGATGCATTGGGGTGCAGTTGAATTTTTAAATTTCATTAATAACTAAGGAATTGTGTATGGAGGATTTTTTCTGAGGTATGGTGGTGTTAGTTTGTGGTGAAATAGATGTTTTAGGGTTGTTGTTTTGCGTTTTTTGGTGTTTTTAGGTAATTCTGAGCAGTCACCATGAAGAAGTAATGCGTGCTGGAACCATACTTTAAAAGGCCCCCGTCTCCCAGGCACTAATGTATTGGCTCTGTAGTCATTACTGAACACTGGGAAACTGGTACTTGTCTAAAGTATGTGAAATCAAAAACACAAGGGAAATCTAATGGGAAAAAGTGGGTATTCAGGGAAATAACTGGAATTTATTTATTTATTTACTTTTTTTTTCTGTTTACTATTTTAATCTCTTTTACAAAAGTTTACTTATTTTTCAATCTCCGTCCTACTTCAAATCACATGTTTGTCATGAGCTCTTTAGTGAGTTACTTTTGTTCTTTTTGTGGCACTGGCTTTGCATTTACTGTGTACCTTTTAATATATAAAATAGAAACACACACTGACCCACACAGTGTCATGTGATACTGTGACATAGGCTTTCCCATGATGCATTGGGGTGCAGTTGAATTTTTAAATTTCATTAATAACTAAGGAATTGTGTATGGAGGATTTTTTCTGAGGTATGGTGGTGTTAGTTTTTGGTGAAATAGATGTTTTAGGGTTGTTGTTTTGCGTTTTTTGGTGTTTTTTGGTAATTCTGAGCAGTCACCATGAAGAATTAATGCGTGCTGGAACCATACTTTAAAAGGCCCCCGTCTCCCAGGCACTAATGTATTGGCTCTGTAGTCATTACTGAACACTGGGAAACTGGTACTTGTCTAAAGTATGTGAAATCAAAAACACAAGGGAAATCTAATGGGAAAAAGTGGGTATTCAGGGAAATAACTGGAATTTATTTATTTATTTATTATTTTTTTTCTGTTTACTATTTTAATCTCTTTTACAAAAGTTTACTTATTTTTCAATCTCCGTCCTACTTCAAATCACATGTTTGTCATGAGCTCTTTAGTGAGTTACTTTTGTTCTTTTTGTGGCACTGGCTTTGCATTTACTGTGTACCTTTTAATATATAAAATAGAAACACACACTGACCCACACAGTGTCATGTGATACTGTGACATAGGCTTTCCCATGATGCATTGGGGTGCAGTTGAATTTTTAAATTTCATTAATAACTAAGGAATTGTGTATGGAGGATTTTTTCTGAGGTATGGTGGTGTTAGTTTGTGGTGAAATAGATGTTTTAGGGTTGTTGTTTTGCGTTTTTTGGTGTTTTTGGGTAATTCTGAGCAGTCACCATGAAGAAGTAATGCGTGCTGGAACCATACTTTAAAAGGCCCCCGTCTCCCAGGCACTAATGTATTGGCTCTGTAGTCATTACTGAACACTGGGAAACTGGTACTTGTCTAAAGTATGTGAAATCAAAAACACAAGGGAAATCTAATGGGAAAAAGTGGGTATTCAGGGAAATAACTGGAATTTATTTATTTATTTACTTTTTTTTCTGTTTACTATTTTAATCTCTTTTACAAAAGTTTACTTATTTTTCAATCTCCGTCCTACTTCAAATCACATGTTTGTCATGAGCTCTTTAGTGAGTTACTTTTGTTCTTTTTGTGGCACTGGCTTTGCATTTACTGTGTACCTTTTAATATATAAAATAGAAACACACACTGACCCACACAGTGTCATGTGATACTGTGACATAGGCTTTCCCATGATGCATTGGGGTGCAGTTGAATTTTTAAATTTCATTAATAATTAAGGAATTGTGTATGGAGGATTTTTTCTGAGGTATTGTGGTGTTAGTTTGTGGTGAAATAGATGTTTTAGGGTTGTTGTTTTGCGTTTTTTGGTGTTTTTGGGTAATTCTGAGCAGTCACCATGAAGAAGTAATGCGTGCTGGAACCATACTTTAAAAGGCCCCCGTCTCCCAGGCACTAATGTATTGGCTCTGTAGTCATTACTGAACACTGGGAAACTGGTACTTGTCTAAAGTATGTGAAATCAAAAACACAAGGGAAATCTAATGGGAAAAAGTGGGTATTCAGGGAAATAAGGGGAATTTATTTATTTATTTATTATTTTTTTCTGTTTACTATTTTAATCTCTTTTACAAGAGTTTACTTATTTTTCAATCTCCGTCCTACTTCAAATCACATGTTTGTCATGAGCTCTTTAGTGAGTTACTTTTGTTCTTTTTGTGGCACTGGCTTTGCATTTACTGTGTACCTTTTAATATATAAAATAGAAACACACACTGACCCACACAGTGTCATGTGATACTGTGACATAGGCTTTCCCATGATGCATTGGGGTGCAGTTGAATTTTTAAATTTCATTAATAACTAAGGAATTGTGTATGGAGGATTTTTTCTGAGGTATGGTGGTGTTAGTTTTTGGTGAAATAGATGTTTTAGGGTTGTTGTTTTGCGTTTTTTGGTGTTTTTTGGGTAATTCTGAGCAGTCACCATGAAGAATTAATGCGTGCTGGAACCATACTTTAAAAGGCCCCCGTCTCCCAGGCACTAATGTATTGGCTCTGTAGTTATTACTGAACACTGGGAAACTGGTACTTGTCTAAAGTATGTGAAATCAAAAACACAAGGGAAATCTAATGGGAAAAAGTGGGTATTCAGGGAAATAACTGGAATTTATTTATTTATTTACTTTTTTTTTCTGTTTACTATTTTAATCTCTTTTACAAAAGTTTACTTATTTTTCAATCTCCCTCCTACTTCAAATCACATGTTTGTCATGAGCTCTTTAGTGAGTTACTTTTGTTCTTTTTGTGGCACTGGCTTTGCATTTACTGTGTACCTTTTAATATATAAAATAGAAACACACACTGACCCACACAGTGTCATGTGATACTGTGACATAGGCTTTCCCATGATGCATTGGGGTGCAGTTGAATTTTTAAATTTCATTAATAACTAAGGAATTGTGTATGGAGGATTTTTTCTGAGGTATGGTGGTGTTAGTTTGTGGTGAAATAGATGTTTTAGGGTTGTTGTTTTGCGTTTTTTGGTGTTTTTGGGTAATTCTGAGCAGTCACCATGAAGAAGTAATGCGTGCTGGAACCATACTTTAAAAGGCCCCCGTCTCCCAGGCACTAATGTATTGGCTCTGTAGTCATTACTGAACACTGGGAAACTGGTACTTGTCTAAAGTATGTGAAATCAAAAACACAAGGGAAATCTAATGGGAAAAAGTGGGTATTCAGGGAAATAACTGGAATTTATTTATTTATTTACTTTTTTTCTGTTTACTATTTTAATCTCTTTTACAAAAGTTTACTTATTTTTCAATCTCCGTCCTACTTCAAATCACATGTTTGTCATGAGCTCTTTAGTGAGTTACTTTTGTTCTTTTTGTGGCACTGGCTTTGCATTTACTGTGTACCTTTTAATATATAAAATAGAAACACACACTGACCCACACAGTGTCATGTGATACTGTGACATAGGCTTTCCCATGATGCATTGGGGTGCAGTTGAATTTTTAAATTTCATTAATAACTAAGGAATTGTGTATGGAGGATTTTTTCTGAGGTATGGTGGTGTTAGTTTGTGGTGAAATAGATGTTTTAGGGTTGTTGTTTTGCGTTTTTTGGTGTTTTTAGGTAATTCTGAGCAGTCACCATGAAGAAGTAATGCGTGCTGGAACCATACTTTAAAAGGCCCCCGTCTCCCAGGCACTAATGTATTGGCTCTGTAGTCATTACTGAACACTGGGAAACTGGTACTTGTCTAAAGTATGTGAAATCAAAAACACAAGGGAAATCTAATGGGAAAAAGTGGGTATTCAGGGAAATAACTGGAATTTATTTATTTATTTACTTTTTTTTTCTGTTTACTATTTTAATCTCTTTTACAAAAGTTTACTTATTTTTCAATCTCCCTCCTACTTCAAATCACATGTTTGTCATGAGCTCTTTAGTGAGTTACTTTTGTTCTTTTTGTGGCACTGGCTTTGCATTTACTGTGTACCTTTTAATATATAAAATAGAAACACACACTGACCCACACAGTGTCATGTGATACTGTGACATAGGCTTTCCCATGATGCATTGGGGTGCAGTTGAATTTTTAAATTTCATTAATAATTAAGGAATTGTGTATGGAGGATTTTTTCTGAGGTATTGTGGTGTTAGTTTGTGGTGAAATAGATGTTTTAGGGTTGTTGTTTTGCGTTTTTTGGTGTTTTTGGGTAATTCTGAGCAGTCACCATGAAGAAGTAATGCGTGCTGGAACCATACTTTAAAAGGCCCCCGTCTGCCAGGCACTAATGTATTGGCTCTGTAGTCATTACTGAACACTGGGAAACTGGTACTTGTCTAAAGTATGTGAAATCAAAAACACAAGGGAAATCTAATGGGAAAAAGTGGGTATTCAGGGAAATAACTGGAATTTATTTATTTATTATTTTTTTTCTGTTTACTATTTTAATCTCTTTTACAAAAGTTTACTTATTTTTCAATCTCCGTCCTACTTCAAATCACATGTTTGTCATGAGCTCTTTAGGGAGTTACTTTTGTTCTTTTTGTGGCACTGGCTTTGCATTTACTGTGTACCTTTTAATATATAAAATAGAAACACACACTGACCCACACAGTGTCATGTGATACTGTGACATAGGCTTTCCCATGATGCATTGGGGTGCAGTTGAATTTTTAAATTTCATTAATAACTAAGGAATTGTGTATGGAGGATTTTTTCTGAGGTATGGTGGTGTTAGTTTGTGGTGAAATAGATGTTTTAGGGTTGTTGTTTTGCGTTTTTTGGTGTTTTTAGGTAATTCTGAGCAGTCACCATGAAGAAGTAATGCGTGCTGGAACCATACTTTAAAAGGCCCCCGTCTGCCAGGCACTAATGTATTGGCTCTGTAGTCATTACTGAACACTGGGAAACTGGTACTTGTCTAAAGTATGTGAAATCAAAAACACAAGGGAAATCTAATGGGAAAAAGTGGGTATTCAGGGAAATAACTGGAATTTATTTATTTATTATTTTTTTTCTGTTTACTATTTTAATCTCTTTTACAAAAGTTTACTTATTTTTCAATCTCCGTCCTACTTCAAATCACATGTTTGTCATGAGCTCTTTAGTGAGTTACTTTTGTTCTTTTTGTGGCACTGGCTTTGCATTTACTGTGTACCTTTTAATATATAAAATAGAAACACACACTGACCCACACAGTGTCATGTGATACTGTGACATAGGCTTTCCCATGATGCATTGGGGTGCAGTTGAATTTTTAAATTTCATTAATAACTAAGGAATTGTGTATGGAGGAATTTTTCTGAGGTATGGTGGTGTTAGTTTGTGGTGAAATAGATGTTTTAGGGTTGTTGTTTTGCGTTTTTTGGTGTTTTTTGGTAATTCTGAGCAGTCACCATGAAGAAGTAATGCGTGCTGGAACCATACTTTAAAAGGCCCCCGTCTCCCAGGCACTAATGTATTGGCTCTGTAGTCATTACTGAACACTGGGAAACTGGTACTTGTCTAAAGTATGTGAAATCAAAAACATAAGGGAAATCTAATGGGAAAAAGTGGGTATTCAGGGAAATAACTGGAATTTATTTATTTATTTATTTATTTATTTACTTTTTTTTCTGTTTACTATTTTAATCTCTTTTACAAAAGTTTACTTATTTTTCAATCTCCGTCCTACTTCAAATCACATGTTTGTCATGAGCTCTTTAGTGAGTTACTTTTGTACTTTATGTGGCACTGGCTTTGCATTTACAGTACTGTGTACCTTTTAATATATAAAATAGAAACACACACTGACCCACACAGTGTCATGTGATACTGTGACATAGGCTTTCCCATGATGCATTGGGGTGCAGTTGAATTTTTAAATTTCATTAATAATTAAGGAATTGTGTATGGAGGATTTTTTCTGAGGTATGGTGGTGTTAGTTTGTGGTGAAATAGATGTTTTAGGGTTGTTGTTTTGCGTTTTTTGGTGTTTTTAGGTAATTCTGAGCAGTCACCATGAAGAAGTAATGCGTGCTGGAACCATACTTTAAAAGGCCCCCGTCTCCCAGGCACTAATGTATTGGCTCTGTAGTCATTACTGAACACTGGGAAACTGGTACTTGTCTAAAGTATGTGAAATCAAAAACACAAGGGAAATCTAATGGGAAAAAGTGGGTATTCAGGGAAATAACTGGAATTTATTTATTTATTATTTTTTTTCTGTTTACTATTTTAATCTCTTTTACAAAAGTTTACTTATTTTTCAATCTCCGTCCTACTTCAAATCACATGTTTGTCATGAGCTCTTTAGTGAGTTACTTTTGTTCTTTTTGTGGCACTGGCTTTGCATTTACTGTGTACCTTTTAATATATAAAATAGAAACACACACTGACCCACACAGTGTCATGTGATACTGTGACATAGGCTTTCCCATGATGCATTGGGGTGCAGTTGAATTTTTAAATTTCATTAATAATTAAGGAATTGTGTATGGAGGATTTTTTCTGAGGTATTGTGGTGTTAGTTTGTGGTGAAATAGATGTTTTAGGGTTGTTGTTTTGCGTTTTTTGGTGTTTTTGGGTAATTCTGAGCAGTCACCATGAAGAAGTAATGCGTGCTGGAACCATACTTTAAAAGGCCCCCGTCTCCCAGGCACTAATGTATTGGCTCTGTAGTCATTACTGAACACTGGGAAACTGGTACTTGTCTAAAGTATGTGAAATCAAAAACACAAGGGAAATCTAATGGGAAAAAGTGGGTATTCAGGGAAATAAGTGGAATTTATTTATTTATTTATTATTTTTTTTCTGTTTACTATTTTAATCTCTTTTACAAAAGTTTACTTATTTTTCAATCTCCGTCCTACTTCAAATCACATGTTTGTCATGAGCTCTTTAGTGAGTTACTTTTGTTCTTTTTGTGGCACTGGCTTTGCATTTACTGTGTACCTTTTCATATATAAAATAGAAACACACACTGACCCACACAGTGTCATGTGATACTGTGACATAGGCTTTCCCATGATGCATTGGGGTGCAGTTGAATTTTTAAATTTCATTAATAACTAAGGAATTGTGTATGGAGGATTTTTTCTGAGGTATGGTGGTGTTAGTTTGTGGTGAAATAGATGTTTTAGGGTTGTTGTTTTGCGTTTTTTGGTGTTTTTAGGTAATTCTGAGCAGTCACCATGAAGAAGTAATGTGTGCTGGAACCATACTTTAAAAGGCCCCCGTCTCCCAGGCACTAATGTATTGGCTCTGTAGTCATTACTGAACACTGGGAAACTGGTACTTGTCTAAAGTATGTGAAATCAAAAACACAAGGGAAATCTAATGGGAAAAAGTGGGTATTCAGGGAAATAACTGGAATTTATTTATTTATTTACTTTTTTTTCTGTTTACTATTTTAATCTCTTTTACAAAAGTTTACTTATTTTTCAATCTCCGTCCTACTTCAAATCACATGTTTGTCATGAGCTCTTTAGTGAGTTACTTTTGTTCTTTTTGTGGCACTGGCTTTGCATTTACTGTGTACCTTTTAATATATAAAATAGAAACACACACTGACCCACACAGTGTCATGTGATACTGTGACATAGGCTTTCCCATGATGCATTGGGGTGCAGTTGAATTTTTAAATTTCATTAATAACTAAGGAATTGTGTATGGAGGATTTTTTCTGAGGTATGGTGGTGTTAGTTTGTGGTGAAATAGATGTTTTAGGGTTGTTGTTTTGCGTTTTTTGGTGTTTTTGGGTAATTCTGAGCAGTCACCATGAAGAAGTAATGCGTGCTGGAACCATACTTTAAAAGGCCCCCGTCTCCCAGGCACTAATGTATTGGCTCTGTAGTCATTACTGAACACTGGGAAACTGGTACTTGTCTAAAGTATGTGAAATCAAAAACACAAGGGAAATCTAATGGGAAAAAGTGGGTATTCAGGGAAATAACTGGAATTTATTTATTTATTATTTTTTTTCTGTTTACTATTTTAATCTCTTTTACAAAAGTTTACTTATTTTCCAATCTCCGTCCTACTTCAAATCACATGTTTGTCATGAGCTCTTTAGTGAGTTACTTTTGTTCTTTTTGTGGCACTGGCTTTGCATTTACTGTGTACCTTTTAATATATAAAATAGAAACACACACTGACCCACACAGTGTCATGTGATACTGTGACATAGGCTTTCCCATGATGCATTGGGGTGCAGTTGAATTTTTAAATTTCATTAATAACTAAGGAATTGTGTATGGAGGATTTTTTCTGAGGTATGGTGGTGTTAGTTTGTGGTGAAATAGATGTTTTAGGGTTGTTGTTTTGCGTTTTTTGGTGTTTTTTGGTAATTCTGAGCAGTCACCATGAAGAAGTAATGCGTGCTGGAACCATACTTTAAAAGGCCCCCGTCTCCCAGGCACTAATGTATTGGCTCTGTAGTCATTGCTGAACACTGGGAAACTGGTACTTGTCTAAAGTATGTGAAATCAAAAACACAAGGGAAATCTAATGGGAAAAAGTGGGTATTCAGGGAAATAACTGGAATTTATTTATTTATTATTTTTTTTCTGTTTACTATTTTAATCTCTTTTACAAAAGTTTACTTATTTTTCAATCTCCGTCCTACTTCAAATCACATGTTTGTCATGAGCTCTTTAGTGAGTTACTTTTGTTCTTTTTGTGGCACTGGCTTTGCATTTACTGTGTACCTTTTAATATATAAAATAGAAACACACACTGACCCACACAGTGTCATGTGATACTGTGACATAGGCTTTCCCATGATGCATTGGGGTGCAGTTGAATTTTTAAATTTCATTAATAATTAAGGAATTGTGTATGGAGGATTTTTTCTGAGGTATTGTGGTGTTAGTTTGTGGTGAAATAGATGTTTTAGGGTTGTTGTTTTGCGTTTTTTGGTGTTTTTGGGTAATTCTGAGCAGTCACCATGAAGAAGTAATGCGTGCTGGAACCATACTTTAAAAGGCCCCCGTCTCCCAGGCACTAATGTATTGGCTCTGTAGTCATTACTGAACACTGGGAAACTGGTACTTGTCTAAAGTATGTGAAATCAAAAACACAAGGGAAGTCTAATGGGAAAAAGTGGGTATTCAGGGAAATAACTGGAATTTATTTATTTATTATTTTTTTTCTGTTTACTATTTTAATCTCTTTTACAAAAGTTTACTTATTTTTCAATCTCCGTCCTACTTCAAATCACATGTTTGTCATGAGCTCTTTAGTGAGTTACTTTTGTTCTTTTTGTGGCACTGGCTTTGCATTTACTGTGTACCTTTTAATATATAAAATAGAAACACACACTGACCCACACAGTGTCATGTGATACTGTGACATAGGCTTTCCCATGATGCATTGGGGTGCAGTTGAATTTTTAAATTTCATTAATAATTAAGGAATTGTGTATGGAGGATTTTTTCTGAGGTATTGTGGTGTTAGTTTGTGGTGAAATAGATGTTTTAGGGTTGTTGTTTTGCGTTTTTTGGTGTTTTTGGGTAATTCTGAGCAGTCACCATGAAGAAGTAATGCGTGCTGGAACCATACTTTAAAAGGCCCCCGTCTCCCAGGCACTAATGTATTGGCTCTGTAGTCATTACTGAACACTGGGAAACTGGTACTTGTCTAAAGTATGTGAAATCAAAAACACAAGGGAAATCTAATGGGAAAAAGTGGGTATTCAGGGAAATAACTGGAATTTATTTATTTATTATTTTTTTTCTGTTTACTATTTTAATCTCTTTTACAAAAGTTTACTTATTTTTCAATCTCCGTCCTACTTCAAATCACATGTTTGTCATGAGCTCTTTAGTGAGTTACTTTTGTTCTTTTTGTGGCACTGGCTTTGCATTTACTGTGTACCTTTTAATATATAAAATAGAAACACACACTGACCCACACAGTGTCATGTGATACTGTGACATAGGCTTTCCCATGATGCATTGGGGTGCAGTTGAATTTTTAAATTTCATTAATAACTAAGGAATTGTGTATGGAGGATTTTTTCTGAGGTATGGTGGTGTTAGTTTGTGGTGAAATAGATGTTTTAGGGTTGTTGTTTTGCGTTTTTTGGTGTTTTTTGGTAATTCTGAGCAGTCACCATGAAGAAGTAATGCGTGCTGGAACCATACTTTAAAAGGCCCCCGTCTCCCAGGCACTAATGTATTGGCTCTGTAGTCATTACTGAACACTGGGAAACTGGTACTTGTCTAAAGTATGTGAAATCAAAAACACAAGGGAAATCTAATGGGAAAAAGTGGGTATTCAGGGAAATAACTGGAATTTATTTATTTATTATTTTTTTTCTGTTTACTATTTTAATCTCTTTTACAAAAGTTTACTTATTTTTCAATCTCCGTCCTACTTCAAATCACATGTTTGTCATGAGCTCTTTAGTGAGTTACTTTTGTTCTTTTTGTGGCACTGGCTTTGCATTTACTGTGTACCTTTTAATATATAAAATAGAAACACACACTGACCCACACAGTGTCATGTGATACTGTGACATAGGCTTTCCCATGATGCATTGGGGTGCAGTTGAATTTTTAAATTTCATTAATAACTAAGGAATTGTGTATGGAGGATTTTTTCTGAGGTATTGTGGTGTTAGTTTGTGGTGAAATAGATGTTTTAGGGTTGTTGTTTTGCGTTTTTTGGTGTTTTTGGGTAATTCTGAGCAGTCACCATGAAGAAGTAATGCGTGCTGGAACCATACTTTAAAAGGCCCCCGTCTGCCAGGCACTAATGTATTGGCTCTGTAGTCATTACTGAACACTGGGAAACTGGTACTTGTCTAAAGTATGTGAAATCAAAAACACAAGGGAAATCTAATGGGAAAAAGTGGGTATTCAGGGAAATAACTGGAATTTATTTATTTATTATTTTTTTTCTGTTTACTATTTTAATCTCTTTTACAAAAGTTTACTTATTTTTCAATCTCCGTCCTACTTCAAATCACATGTTTGTCATGAGCTCTTTAGTGAGTTACTTTTGTTCTTTTTGTGGCACTGGCTTTGCATTTACTGTGTACCTTTTAATATATAAAATAGAAACACACACTGACCCACACAGTGTCATGTGATACTGTGACATAGGCTTTCCCATGATGCATTGGGGTGCAGTTGAATTTTTAAATTTCATTAATAATTAAGGAATTGTGTATGGAGGATTTTTTCTGAGGTATGGTGGTGTTAGTTTGTGGTGAAATAGATGTTTTAGGGTTGTTGTTTTGCGTTTTTTGGTGTTTTTGGGTAATTCTGAGCAGTCACCATGAAGAAGTAATGCGTGCTGGAACCATACTTTAAAAGGCCCCCGTCTCCCAGGCACTAATGTATTGGCTCTGTAGTCATTACTGAACACTGGGAAACTGGTACTTGTCTAAAGTATGTGAAATCAAAAACACAAGGGAAATCTAATGGGAAAAAGTGGGTATTCAGGGAAATAACTGGAATTTATTTATTTATTATTTTTTTTCTGTTTACTATTTTAATCTCTTTTACAAAAGTTTACTTATTTTTCAATCTCCGTCCTACTTCAAATCACATGTTTGTCATGAGCTCTTTAGTGAGTTACTTTTGTTCTTTTTGTGGCACTGGCTTTGCATTTACTGTGTACCTTTTCATATATAAAATAGAAACACACACTGACCCACACAGTGTCATGTGATACTGTGACATAGGCTTTCCCATGATGCATTGGGGTGCAGTTGAATTTTTAAATTTCATTAATAATTAAGGAATTGTGTATGGAGGATTTTTTCTGAGGTATGGTGGTGTTAGTTTGTGGTGAAATAGATGTTTTAGGGTTGTTGTTTTGCGTTTTTTGGTGTTTTTGGGTAATTCTGAGCAGTCACCATGAAGAAGTAATGCGTGCTGGAACCATACGTTAAAAGGCCCCCGTCTCCCAGGCACTAATGTATTGGCTCTGTAGTCATTACTGAACACTGGGAAACTAGTGCTTGTCTAAAGTATGTGAAATCAAAAACACAAGGGAAATCTAATGGGAAAAAGTGGGTATTCAGGGAAATAACTGGAATTTATTTATTTATTATTTTTTTTCTGTTTACTATTTTAATCTCTTTTACAAAAGTTTACTTATTTTTCAATCTCCGTCCTACTTCAAATCACATGTTTGTCATGAGCTCTTTAGTGAGTTACTTTTGTTCTTTTTGTGGCACTGGCTTTGCATTTACTGTGTACCTTTTAATATATAAAATAGAAACACACACTGACCCACACAGTGTCATGTGATACTGTGACATAGGCTTTCCCATGATGCATTGGGGTGCAGTTGAATTTTTAAATTTCATTAATAATTAAGGAATTGTGTATGGAGGATTTTTTCTGAGGTATGGTGGTGTTAGTTTGTGGTGAAATAGATGTTTTAGGGTTGTTGTTTTGCGTTTTTTGGTGTTTTTGGGTAATTCTGAGCAGTCACCATGAAGAAGTAATGCGTGCTGGAACCATACTTTAAAAGGCCCCCGTCTGCCAGGCACTAATGTATTGGCTCTGTAGTCATTACTGAACACTGGGAAACTGGTACTTGTCTAAAGTATGTGAAATCAAAAACACAAGGGAAATCTAATGGGAAAAAGTGGGTATTCAGGGAAATAACTGGAATTTATTTATTTATTATTTTTTTTCTGTTTACTATTTTAATCTCTTTTACAAAAGTTTACTTATTTTTCAATCTCCGTCCTACTTCAAATCACATGTTTGTCATGAGCTCTTTAGTGAGTTACTTTTGTTCTTTTTGTGGCACTGGCTTTGCATTTACTGTGTACCTTTTAATATATAAAATAGAAACACACACTGACCCACACAGTGTCATGTGATACTGTGACATAGGCTTTCCCATGATGCATTGGGGTGCAGTTGAATTTTTAAATTTCATTAATAATTAAGGAATTGTGTATGGAGGATTTTTTCTGAGGTATGGTGGTGTTAGTTTGTGGTGAAATAGATGTTTTAGGGTTGTTGTTTTGCGTTTTTTGGTGTTTTTGGGTAATTCTGAGCAGTCACCATGAAGAAGTAATGCGTGCTGGAACCATACTTTAAAAGGCCCCCGTCTGCCAGGCACTAATGTATTGGCTCTGTAGTCATTACTGAACACTGGGAAACTGGTACTTGTCTAAAGTATGTGAAATCAAAAACACAAGGGAAATCTAATGGGAAAAAGTGGGTATTCAGGGAAATAACTGGAATTTATTTATTTATTTACTTTTTTTTTCTGTTTACTATTTTAATCTCTTTTACAAAAGTTTACTTATTTTTCAATCTCCGTCCTACTTCAAATCACATGTTTGTCATGAGCTCTTTAGTGAGTTACTTTTGTTCTTTTTGTGGCACTGGCTTTGCATTTACTGTGTACCTTTTAATATATAAAATAGAAACACACACTGACCCACACAGTGTCATGTGATACTGTGACATAGGCTTTCCCATGATGCATTGGGGTGCAGTTGAATTTTTAAATTTCATTAATAACTAAGGAATTGTGTATGGAGGATTTTTTCTGAGGTATTGTGGTGTTAGTTTGTGGTGAAATAGATGTTTTAGGATTGTTGTTTTGCGTTTTTTGGTGTTTTTGGGTAATTCTGAGCAGTCACCATGAAGAAGTAATGCGTGCTGGAACCATACTTTAAAAGGCCCCCGTCTCCCAGGCACTAATGTATTGGCTCTGTAGTCATTACTGAACACTGGGAAACTGGTACTTGTCTAAAGTATGTGAAATCAAAAACACAAGGGAAATCTAATGGGAAAAAGTGGGTATTCAGGGAAATAACTGGAATTTATTTATTTATTTACTTTTTTTTTCTGTTTACTATTTTAATCTCTTTTACAAAAGTTTACTTATTTTTCAATCTCCGTCCTACTTCAAATCACATGTTTGTCATGAGCTCTTTAGTGAGTTACTTTTGTTCTTTTTGTGGCACTGGCTTTGCATTTACTGTGTACCTTTTAATATATAAAATAGAAACACACACTGACCCACACAGTGTCATGTGATACTGTGACATAGGCTTTCCCATGATGCATTGGGGTGCAGTTGAATTTTTAAATTTCATTAATAACTAAGGAATTGTGTATGGAGGATTTTTTCTGAGGTATTGTGGTGTTAGTTTGTGGTGAAATAGATGTTTTAGGGTTGTTGTTTTGCGTTTTTTGGTGTTTTTGGGTAATTCTGAGCAGTCACCATGAAGAAGTAATGCGTGCTGGAACCATACTTTAAAAGGCCCCCGTCTCCCAGGCACTAATGTATTGGCTCTGTAGTCATTACTGAACACTGGGAAACTGGTACTTGTCTAAAGTATGTGAAATCAAAAACACAAGGGAAATCTAATGGGAAAAAGTGGGTATTCAGGGAAATAACTGGAATTTATTTATTTATTTATTATTTTTTTTCTGTTTACTATTTTAATCTCTTTTACAAAAGTTTACTTATTTTTCAATCTCCGTCCTACTTCAAATCACATGTTTGTCATGAGCTCTTTAGTGAGTTACTTTTGTTCTTTTTGTGGCACATGCTTTGCATTTACTGTGTACCTTTTAATATATAAAATAGAAACACACACTGACCCACACAGTGTCATGTGATACTGTGACATAGGCTTTCCCATGATGCATTGGGGTGCAGTTGAATTTTTAAATTTCATTAATAATTAAGGAATTGTGTATGGAGGATTTTTTCTGAGGTATTGTGGTGTTAGTTTGTGGTGAAATAGATGTTTTAGGGTTGTTGTTTTGCGTTTTTTGGTGTTTTTGGGTAATTCTGAGCAGTCACCATGAAGAAGTAATGCGTGCTGGAACCATACTTTAAAAGGCCGCCGTCTCCCAGGCACTAATGTATTGGCTCTGTAGTCATTACTGAACACTGGGAAACTGGTACTTGTCTAAAGTATGTGAAATCAAAAACACAAGGGAAATCTAATGGGAAAAAGTGGGTATTCAGGGAAATAACTGGAATTTATTTATTTATTTACTTTTTTTTCTGTTTACTATTTTAATCTCTTTTACAAAAGTTTACTTATTTTTCAATCTCCGTCCTACTTCAAATCACATGTTTGTCATGAGCTCTTTAGTGAGTTACTTTTGTTCTTTTTGTGGCACTGGCTTTGCATTTACTGTGTACCTTTTAATATATAAAATAGAAACACACACTGACCCACACAGTGTCATGTGATACTGTGACATAGGCTTTCCCATGATGCATTGGGGTGCAGTTGAATTTTTAAATTTCATTAATAATTAAGGAATTGTGTATGGAGGATTTTTTCTGAGGTATTGTGGTGTTAGTTTGTGGTGAAATAGATGTTTTAGGGTTGTTGTTTTGCGTTTTTTGGTGTTTTTGGGTAATTCTGAGCAGTCACCATGAAGAAGTAATGCGTGCTGGAACCATACTTTAAAAGGCCCCCGTCTCCCAGGCACTAATGTATTGGCTCTGTAGTCATTACTGAACACTGGGAAACTGATACTTGTCTAAAGTATGTGAAATCAAAAACACAAGGGAAATCTAATGGGAAAAAGTGGGTATTCAGGGAAATAACTGGAATTTATTTATTTATTATTTTTTTTCTGTTTACTATTTTAATCTCTTTTACAAAAGTTTACTTATTTTCCAATCTCCGTCCTACTTCAAATCACATGTTTGTCATGAGCTCTTTAGTGAGTTACTTTTGTTCTTTTTGTGGCACTGGCTTTGCATTTACTGTGTACCTTTTAATATATAAAATAGAAACACACACTGACCCACACAGTGTCATGTGATACTGTGACATAGGCTTTCCCATGATGCATTGGGGTGCAGTTGAATTTTTAAATTTCATTAATAACTAAGGAATTGTGTATGGAGGATTTTTTCTGAGGTATGGTGGTGTTAGTTTGTGGTGAAATAGATGTTTTAGGGTTGTTGTTTTGCGTTTTTTGGTGTTTTTGGGTAATTCTGAGCAGTCACCATGAAGAAGTAATGCGTGCTGGAACCATACTTTAAAAGGCCCCCGTCTCCCAGGCACTAATGTATTGGCTCTGTAGTCATTACTGAACACTGGGAAACTGGTACTTGTCTAAAGTATGTGAAATCAAAAACACAAGGGAAATGTAATGGGAAAAAGTGGGTATTCAGGGAAATAACTGGAATTTATTTATTTATTATTTTTTTTCTGTTTACTATTTTAATCTCTTTTACAAAAGTTTACTTATTTTTCAATCTCCGTCCTACTTCAAATCACATGTTTGTCATGAGCTCTTTAGTGAGTTACTTTTGTTCTTTTTGTGGCACTGGCTTTGCATTTACTGTGTACCTTTTAATATATAAAATAGAAACACACACTGACCCACACAGTGTCATGTGATACTGTGACATAGGCTTTCCCATGATGCATTGGGGTGCAGTTGAATTTTTAAATTTCATTAATAATTAAGGAATTGTGTATGGAGGATTTTTTCTGAGGTATTGTGGTGTTAGTTTGTGGTGAAATAGATGTTTTAGGGTTGTTGTTTTGCGTTTTTTGGTGTTTTTGGGTAATTCTGAGCAGTCACCATGAAGAAGTAATGCGTGCTGGAACCATACTTTAAAAGGCCCCCGTCTCCCAGGCACTAATGTATTGGCTCTGTAGTCATTACTGAACACTGGGAAACTGGTACTTGTCTAAAGTATGTGAAATCAAAAACACAAGGGAAGTCTAATGGGAAAAAGTGGGTATTCAGGGAAATAACTGGAATTTATTTATTTATTATTTTTTTTCTGTTTACTATTTTAATCTCTTTTACAAAAGTTTACTTATTTTTCAATCTCCGTCCTACTTCAAATCACATGTTTGTCATGAGCTCTTTAGTGAGTTACTTTTGTTCTTTTTGTGGCACTGGCTTTGCATTTACTGTGTACCTTTTAATATATAAAATAGAAACACACACTGACCCACACAGTGTCATGTGATACTGTGACATAGGCTTTCCCATGATGCATTGGGGTGCAGTTGAATTTTTAAATTTCATTAATAATTAAGGAATTGTGTATGGAGGATTTTTTCTGAGGTATTGTGGTGTTAGTTTGTGGTGAAATAGATGTTTTAGGGTTGTTGTTTTGCGTTTTTTGGTGTTTTTGGGTAATTCTGAGCAGTCACCATGAAGAAGTAATGCGTGCTGGAACCATACTTTAAAAGGCCCCCGTCTCCCAGGCACTAATGTATTGGCTCTGTAGTCATTACTGAACACTGGGAAACTGGTACTTGTCTAAAGTATGTGAAATCAAAAACACAAGGGAAATCTAATGGGAAAAAGTGGGTATTCAGGGAAATAACTGGAATTTATTTATTTATTATTTTTTTTCTGTTTACTATTTTAATCTCTTTTACAAAAGTTTACTTATTTTTCAATCTCCGTCCTACTTCAAATCACATGTTTGTCATGAGCTCTTTAGTGAGTTACTTTTGTTCTTTTTGTGGCACTGGCTTTGCATTTACTGTGTACCTTTTAATATATAAAATAGAAACACACACTGACCCACACAGTGTCATGTGATACTGTGACATAGGCTTTCCCATGATGCATTGGGGTGCAGTTGAATTTTTAAATTTCATTAATAACTAAGGAATTGTGTATGGAGGATTTTTTCTGAGGTATGGTGGTGTTAGTTTGTGGTGAAATAGATGTTTTAGGGTTGTTGTTTTGCGTTTTTTGGTGTTTTTTGGTAATTCTGAGCAGTCACCATGAAGAAGTAATGCGTGCTGGAACCATACTTTAAAAGGCCCCCGTCTCCCAGGCACTAATGTATTGGCTCTGTAGTCATTACTGAACACTGGGAAACTGGTACTTGTCTAAAGTATGTGAAATCAAAAACACAAGGGAAATCTAATGGGAAAAAGTGGGTATTCAGGGAAATAACTGGAATTTATTTATTTATTATTTTTTTTCTGTTTACTATTTTAATCTCTTTTACAAAAGTTTACTTATTTTTCAATCTCCGTCCTACTTCAAATCACATGTTTGTCATGAGCTCTTTAGTGAGTTACTTTTGTTCTTTTTGTGGCACTGGCTTTGCATTTACTGTGTACCTTTTAATATATAAAATAGAAACACACACTGACCCACACAGTGTCATGTGATACTGTGACATAGGCTTTCCCATGATGCATTGGGGTGCAGTTGAATTTTTAAATTTCATTAATAACTAAGGAATTGTGTATGGAGGATTTTTTCTGAGGTATTGTGGTGTTAGTTTGTGGTGAAATAGATGTTTTAGGGTTGTTGTTTTGCGTTTTTTGGTGTTTTTGGGTAATTCTGAGCAGTCACCATGAAGAAGTAATGCGTGCTGGAACCATACTTTAAAAGGCCCCCGTCTGCCAGGCACTAATGTATTGGCTCTGTAGTCATTACTGAACACTGGGAAACTGGTACTTGTCTAAAGTATGTGAAATCAAAAACACAAGGGAAATCTAATGGGAAAAAGTGGGTATTCAGGGAAATAACTGGAATTTATTTATTTATTATTTTTTTTCTGTTTACTATTTTAATCTCTTTTACAAAAGTTTACTTATTTTTCAATCTCCGTCCTACTTCAAATCACATGTTTGTCATGAGCTCTTTAGTGAGTTACTTTTGTTCTTTTTGTGGCACTGGCTTTGCATTTACTGTGTACCTTTTAATATATAAAATAGAAACACACACTGACCCACACAGTGTCATGTGATACTGTGACATAGGCTTTCCCATGATGCATTGGGGTGCAGTTGAATTTTTAAATTTCATTAATAATTAAGGAATTGTGTATGGAGGATTTTTTCTGAGGTATGGTGGTGTTAGTTTGTGGTGAAATAGATGTTTTAGGGTTGTTGTTTTGCGTTTTTTGGTGTTTTTGGGTAATTCTGAGCAGTCACCATGAAGAAGTAATGCGTGCTGGAACCATACTTTAAAAGGCCCCCGTCTCCCAGGCACTAATGTATTGGCTCTGTAGTCATTACTGAACACTGGGAAACTGGTACTTGTCTAAAGTATGTGAAATCAAAAACACAAGGGAAATCTAATGGGAAAAAGTGGGTATTCAGGGAAATAACTGGAATTTATTTATTTATTATTTTTTTTCTGTTTACTATTTTAATCTCTTTTACAAAAGTTTACTTATTTTTCAATCTCCGTCCTACTTCAAATCACATGTTTGTCATGAGCTCTTTAGTGAGTTACTTTTGTTCTTTTTGTGGCACTGGCTTTGCATTTACTGTGTACCTTTTCATATATAAAATAGAAACACACACTGACCCACACAGTGTCATGTGATACTGTGACATAGGCTTTCCCATGATGCATTGGGGTGCAGTTGAATTTTTAAATTTCATTAATAATTAAGGAATTGTGTATGGAGGATTTTTTCTGAGGTATGGTGGTGTTAGTTTGTGGTGAAATAGATGTTTTAGGGTTGTTGTTTTGCGTTTTTTGGTGTTTTTGGGTAATTCTGAGCAGTCACCATGAAGAAGTAATGCGTGCTGGAACCATACTTTAAAAGGCCCCCGTCTGCCAGGCACTAATGTATTGGCTCTGTAGTCATTACTGAACACTGGGAAACTGGTACTTGTCTAAAGTATGTGAAATCAAAAACACAAGGGAAATCTAATGGGAAAAAGTGGGTATTCAGGGAAATAACTGGAATTTATTTATTTATTTACTTTTTTTTTCTGTTTACTATTTTAATCTCTTTTACAAAAGTTTACTTATTTTTCAATCTCCGTCCTACTTCAAATCACATGTTTGTCATGAGCTCTTTAGTGAGTTACTTTTGTTCTTTTTGTGGCACTGGCTTTGCATTTACTGTGTACCTTTTAATATATAAAATAGAAACACACACTGACCCACACAGTGTCATGTGATACTGTGACATAGGCTTTCCCATGATGCATTGGGGTGCAGTTGAATTTTTAAATTTCATTAATAACTAAGGAATTGTGTATGGAGGATTTTTTCTGAGGTATGGTGGTGTTAGTTTGTGGTGAAATAGATGTTTTAGGGTTGTTGTTTTGCGTTTTTTGGTGTTTTTTGGTAATTCTGAGCAGTCACCATGAAGAAGTAATGCGTGCTGGAACCATACTTTAAAAGGCCCCCGTCTGCCAGGCACTAATGTATTGGCTCTGTAGTCATTACTGAACACTGGGAAACTGGTACTTGTCTAAAGTATGTGAAATCAAAAACACAAGGGAAATCTAATGGGAAAAAGTGGGTATTCAGGGAAATAACTGGAATTTATTTATTTATTATTTTTTTTCTGTTTACTATTTTAATCTCTTTTACAAAAGTTTACTTATTTTTCAATCTCCGTCCTACTTCAAATCACATGTTTGTCATGAGCTCTTTAGTGAGTTACTTTTGTTCTTTTTGTGGCACTGGCTTTGCATTTACTGTGTACCTTTTAATATATAAAATAGAAACACACACTGACCCACACAGTGTCATGTGATACTGTGACATAGGCTTTCCCATGATGCATTGGGGTGCAGTTGAATTTTTAAATTTCATTAATAACTAAGGAATTGTGTATGGAGGATTTTTTCTGAGGTATTGTGGTGTTAGTTTGTGGTGAAATAGATGTTTTAGGATTGTTGTTTTGCGTTTTTTGGTGTTTTTGGGTAATTCTGAGCAGTCACCATGAAGAAGTAATGCGTGCTGGAACCATACTTTAAAAGGCCCCCGTCTCCCAGGCACTAATGTATTGGCTCTGTAGTCATTACTGAACACTGGGAAACTGGTACTTGTCTAAAGTATGTGAAATCAAAAACACAAGGGAAATCTAATGGGAAAAAGTGGGTATTCAGGGAAATAACTGGAATTTATTTATTTATTTACTTTTTTTTTCTGTTTACTATTTTAATCTCTTTTACAAAAGTTTACTTATTTTTCAATCTCCGTCCTACTTCAAATCACATGTTTGTCATGAGCTCTTTAGTGAGTTACTTTTGTTCTTTTTGTGGCACTGGCTTTGCATTTACTGTGTACCTTTTAATATATAAAATAGAAACACACACTGACCCACACAGTGTCATGTGATACTGTGACATAGGCTTTCCCATGATGCATTGGGGTGCAGTTGAATTTTTAAATTTCATTAATAACTAAGGAATTGTGTATGGAGGATTTTTTCTGAGGTATTGTGGTGTTAGTTTGTGGTGAAATAGATGTTTTAGGGTTGTTGTTTTGCGTTTTTTGGTGTTTTTGGGTAATTCTGAGCAGTCACCATGA
This sequence comes from Astyanax mexicanus, assembly GCF_023375975.1. Classification (NCBI taxonomy): domain Eukaryota; kingdom Metazoa; phylum Chordata; class Actinopteri; order Characiformes; family Acestrorhamphidae; genus Astyanax; species Astyanax mexicanus. Next base: position 43,299,652 of record NC_064408.1, on the reverse strand, counting down.
AGAAGTAATGCGTGCTGGAACCATACTTTAAAAGGCCCCCGTCTCCCAGGCACTAATGTATTGGCTCTGTAGTCATTACTGAACACTGGGAAACTGGTACTTGTCTAAAGTATGTGAAATCAAAAACACAAGGGAAATCTAATGGGAAAAAGTGGGTATTCAGGGAAATAACTGGAATTTATTTATTTATTTATTATTTTTTTTCTGTTTACTATTTTAATCTCTTTTACAAAAGTTTACTTATTTTTCAATCTCCGTCCTACTTCAAATCACATGTTTGTCATGAGCTCTTTAGTGAGTTACTTTTGTTCTTTTTGTGGCACATGCTTTGCATTTACTGTGTACCTTTTAATATATAAAATAGAAACACACACTGACCCACACAGTGTCATGTGATACTGTGACATAGGCTTTCCCATGATGCATTGGGGTGCAGTTGAATTTTTAAATTTCATTAATAATTAAGGAATTGTGTATGGAGGATTTTTTCTGAGGTATTGTGGTGTTAGTTTGTGGTGAAATAGATGTTTTAGGGTTGTTGTTTTGCGTTTTTTGGTGTTTTTGGGTAATTCTGAGCAGTCACCATGAAGAAGTAATGCGTGCTGGAACCATACTTTAAAAGGCCGCCGTCTCCCAGGCACTAATGTATTGGCTCTGTAGTCATTACTGAACACTGGGAAACTGGTACTTGTCTAAAGTATGTGAAATCAAAAACACAAGGGAAATCTAATGGGAAAAAGTGGGTATTCAGGGAAATAACTGGAATTTATTTATTTATTTACTTTTTTTTTCTGTTTACTATTTTAATCTCTTTTACAAAAGTTTACTTATTTTTCAATCTCCGTCCTACTTCAAATCACATGTTTGTCATGAGCTCTTTAGTGAGTTACTTTTGTTCTTTTTGTGGCACATGCTTTGCATTTACTGTGTACCTTTTAATATATAAAATAGAAACACACACTGACCCACACAGTGTCATGTGATACTGTGACATAGGCTTTCCCATGATGCATTGGGGTGCAGTTGAATTTTTAAATTTCATTAATAATTAAGGAATTGTGTATGGAGGATTTTTTCTGAGGTATTGTGGTGTTAGTTTGTGGTGAAATAGATGTTTTAGGGTTGTTGTTTTGCGTTTTTTGGTGTTTTTGGGTAATTCTGAGCAGTCACCATGAAGAAGTAATGCGTGCTGGAACCATACTTTAAAAGGCCCCCGTCTGCCAGGCACTAATGTATTGGCTCAGTAGTCATTACTGAACACTGGGAAACTGGTACTTGTCTAAAGTATGTGAAATCAAAAACACAAGGGAAATCTAATGGGAAAAAGTGGGTATTCAGGGAAATAACTGGAATTTATTTATTTATTATTTTTTTTCTGTTTACTATTTTAATCTCTTTTACAAAAGTTTACTTATTTTTCAATCTCCGTCCTACTTCAAATCACATGTTTGTCATGAGCTCTTTAGTGAGTTACTTTTGTTCTTTTTGTGGCACTGGCTTTGCATTTACTGTGTACCTTTTAATATATAAAATAGAAACACACACTGACCCACACAGTGTCATGTGATACTGTGACATAGGCTTTCCCATGATGCATTGGGGTGCAGTTGAATTTTTAAATTTCATTAATAACTAAGGAATTGTGTATGGAGGATTTTTTCTGAGGTATTGTGGTGTTAGTTTGTGGTGAAATAGATGTTTTAGGGTTGTTGTTTTGCGTTTTTTGGTGTTTTTTGGTAATTCTGAGCAGTCACCATGAAGAAGTAATGCGTGCTGGAACCATACTTTAAAAGGCCCCCGTCTCCCAGGCACTAATGTATTGGCTCTGTAGTCATTACTGAACACTGGGAAACTGGTACTTGTCTAAAGTATGTGAAATCAAAAACACAAGGGAAATCTAATGGGAAAAAGTGGGTATTCAGGGAAATAACTGGAATTTATTTATTTATTTACTTTTTTTTTTCTGTTTACTATTTTAATCTCTTTTACAAAAGTTTACTTATTTTTCAATCTCCGTCCTACTTCAAATCACATGTTTGTCATGAGCTCTTTAGTGAGTTACTTTTGTTCTTTTTGTGGCACTGGCTTTGCATTTACTGTGTACCTTTTAATATATAAAATAGAAACACACACTGACCCACACAGTGTCATGTGATACTGTGACATAGGCTTTCCCATGATGCATTGGGGTGCAGTTGAATTTTTAAATTTCATTAATAACTAAGGAATTGTGTATGGAGGATTTTTTCTGAGGTATGGTGGTGTTAGTTTGTGGTGAAATAGATGTTTTAGGGTTGTTGTTTTGCGTTTTTTGGTGTTTTTGGGTAATTCTGAGCAGTCACCATGAAGAAGTAATGCGTGCTGGAACCATACTTTAAAAGGCCCCCGTCTCCCAGGCACTAATGTATTGGCTCTGTAGTCATTACTGAACACTGGGAAACTGGTACTTGTCTAAAGTATGTGAAATCAAAAACACAAGGGAAATCTAATGGGAAAAAGTGGGTATTCAGGGAAATAACTGGAATTTATTTATTTATTTACTTTTTTTTTCTGTTTACTATTTTAATCTCTTTTACAAAAGTTTACTTATTTTTCAATCTCCGTCCTACTTCAAATCACATGTTTGTCATGAGCTCTTTAGTGAGTTACTTTTGTTCTTTTTGTGGCACTGGCTTTGCATTTACTGTGTACCTTTTAATACATAAAATAGAAACACACACTGACCCACACAGTGTCATGTGATACTGTGACATAGGCTTTCCCATGATGCATTGGGGTGCAGTTGAATTTTTAAATTTCATTAATAACTAAGGAATTGTGTATGGAGGATTTTTTCTGAGGTATGGTGGTGTTAGTTTGTGGTGAAATAGATGTTTTAGGGTTGTTGTTTTGCGTTTTTTGGTGTTTTTAGGTAATTCTGAGCAGTCACCATGAAGAAGTAATGCGTGCTGGAACCATACTTTAAAAGGCCCCCGTCTCCCAGGCACTAATGTATTGGCTCTGTAGTCATTACTGAACACTGGGAAACTGGTACTTGTCTAAAGTATGTGAAATCAAAAACACAAGGGAAATCTAATGGGAAAAAGTGGGTATTCAGGGAAATAACTGGAATTTATTTATTTATTTATTTACTTTTTTTGTTCTGTTTACTATTTTAATCTCTTTTACAAAAGTTTACTTATTTTTCAATCTCCGTCCTACTTCAAATCACATGTTTGTCATGAGCTCTTTAGTGAGTTACTTTTGTTCTTTTTGTGGCACTGGCTTTGCATTTACTGTGTACCTTTTAATATATAAAATAGAAACACACACTGACCCACACAGTGTCATGTGATACTGTGACATAGGCTTTCCCATGATGCATTGGGGTGCAGTTGAATTTTTAAATTTCATTAATAACTAAGGAATTGTGTATGGAGGATTTTTTCTGAGGTATTGTGGTGTTAGTTTGTGGTGAAATAGATGTTTTAGGGTTGTTGTTTTGCGTTTTTTGGTGTTTTTGGGTAATTCTGAGCAGTCACCATGAAGAAGTAATGCGTGCTGGAACCATACTTTAAAAGGCCCCCGTCTCCCAGGCACTAATGTATTGGCTCTGTAGTCATTACTGAACACTGGGAAACTGGTACTTGTCTAAAGTATGTGAAATCAAAAACACAAGGGAAATCTAATGGGAAAAAGTGGGTATTCAGGGAAATAACTGGAATTTATTTATTTATTTATTTACTTTTTTTTTCTGTTTACTATTTTAATCTCTTTTACAAAAGTTTACTTATTTTTCAATCTCCGTCCTACTTCAAATCACATGTTTGTCATGAGCTCTTTAGTGAGTTACTTTTGTTCTTTTTGTGGCACTGGCTTTGCATTTACTGTGTACCTTTTAATATATAAAATAGAAACACACACTGACCCACACAGTGTCATGTGATACTGTGACATAGGCTTTCCCATGATGCATTGGGGTGCAGTTGAATTTTTAAATTTCATTAATAACTAAGGAATTGTGTATGGAGGATTTTTTCTGAGGTATTGTGGTGTTAGTTTGTGGTGAAATAGATGTTTTAGGGTTGTTGTTTTGCGTTTTTTGGTGTTTTTGGGTAATTCTGAGCAGTCACCATGAAGAAGTAATGCGTGCTGGAACCATGTGTGGCGGGGAGCGAGCGGTAGGACTTAATAAAAATAATTAATTTACCTAAACTATGTAAATACCTTAGTTACCCTTACACCAGTGCAGCCAACTACGCCACTTTGGGAATTGCACCCAAAGAAATTTAACACTTCAGGTTCGTGGGTACCAGAAAGTACAAAGACAAGGATTTCAATTAACCAAAAAGATTTTATTAATCAAAATAGGCTTATAAAAAAAATAAAACAACAATAGATAGATAGACAGATACACACGGCTGCAAAACAGAGAAAATTTTAATATTAATATCACCAGAACCACTCAATGCTCAAAAACACATTAAAATCAACAACAGGTCATTTGAGTTAAGAAATTACAAAGAAGCTAATTATTTTAATTGTTGTAGGGCTGAAGCTCACCAGGTGGGGGCCAAAATTTAACTAAAAAAATATCAAAATCACAACAAAAGTCACCCGTGCCAGAAAATAAATCAAATGCCAACCAGTAAAGCAAAGTGAAAATAATACTTAAATCTCCCCTCCTGGATCCCTCATGCACCTACTCCACAACTACCAAATAAAATCAGAAATATAAAAAGGACCACAATACAATGGCTCAAAATACAGTTTAGATTGGATTAACTATTGCACACAGCAAACAATTTACAGATGAAGCATCAGTGCACAAAAATAACAATGCATACACCACAGGTGTAATATAGTTGCACTGATAGTAGACGGAGTTTTATAAACAAATAGTAAGTAAGTGTAGAGCTTTTCAGCTATAAAACAGTGTGCATGAGCACAAGCTGCAGTCCGATAATTCAGCACAGAATGATATAGGTTCCCACCACAGTTATCAACACACTTAAGAGAATAAAAGTGTCTTAGAGCTTCATTAAACTTCTCTGGAGGCAAAACGGCAGCTTATTTCACCGTTACAGGATGCTATCTTCATGCAACAGCCAGTAATCACACCAGATCGGCTGGACCCGCTAAATTAAAAACACAGAAGGCATAAATATAAAGTTTAAACCCATTTTACTACCCCCTGACTAGATAAGCGGTTCGTATACTTACAGAGCTGATGAAAATGCCGTCAGGCAGCGTTACAATTGGTCAGACGCCAACAATTCCCACTGAGGAGTTAAACTGAAACCAAAACAAACAGTAACTCACGGGTACAGCGCTATACTACCAAATTACGCTGCATATACGGAGCATTTACCTGAGAACTGGGATAAGCCAGACTCGAGTGCAGTTTCAGAGGATGAGACAGCAACAAAACGCTCTAAATAAAACAAATAAATTAACTAAACGCCGACTTACACGTGCGTTTCTCCCTCACACACAAAGCCAAACATACCTCTGAGCCACGCGGTGAAGCGGAAGGGGGAGGGGGGAACCCAAGGCAGACGCTGCAGCATGCAAAAAGAAGCCCTTTTATAGGAGCCCCAAATAACTAACTCACATCAACCACCCGGTAATCATAATTTAAATTAAATACTACCAAACATTAACAAAAAAAGGTACCCCCAAATTATTATTATTATTATTATTACCATTATTATTATTATTATTATTATTATTATTATTATTACCATTATTATTAGAAATAATTAGTCCTGCCACAATCCACCCCCCTTTTGTTTCCATTACCGTCCCGGTAATGGCTTTAATCTTCTCCCCCAATAACTCAATGCCAGGGCCTAAAGTAGTGAGACACTGACTCCGGAACAGATACACTAGCCAAATTTCCCACTGCCCTAGGAAGGTGGTTAGGATTAGAGTGGTGACCAGCGGTCGTACGAGTGGTCTTGCGCACCACCAAATTACTTGCCACCGGTGGATCACTTAGTGGCCCCGCAACTGGTCCTACCCCAGTAATGGAACGAGATGCCTCAGAAAGAGACTGCCCTGGAACGGGCACTGCAGGAGCAATTTGCGTAGAAACAGGAACTACAGCTTGCAACCCTCCAAACCCTGGGGCCCGATCAGACATTAAAACATACAGATCCCCCTCAGCGGAAGATTCTCCACCCTCCTGTTCTTGTTGTACTACCTCAGTGACACATTCTTCCAAGCTATCAGGTGTACGCCCCTGAATCTGAGCTTTTAACAGGGAACGATGTACATGCTTAACTGTACTCAGGTTATCTACAGGTGCAATAGTATACACTGAGCCAGAACCCCTAGGGGCCTTCAGTACCTTATACACTACAGAGCTCCAAAAGTCTTGCATCTTATGACGACCTCTTACCCCATAGTTACGGAGGTAAACTAACTGTCCTTCCTTTAATGTAACATCCTTTACCTGCTGATCATGACGCTCCTTGCGATGGCTAGCAGCCACAGCCATGCGATCCCTGGCCCCCTCAAAAGCTACCTGGAGCTGAGTCTGATGTTCCAAGATCCAGTCGTTGACCGTACCAGCCACCGGTTCAGGCACTCTACCCAACAGAAAATCAACAGGTAACTGTGGTTCTTGACCAAACATCAGAAAATGCGGAGACTCACCAGTTGCCTGATGTGGAGTGGTATTGTAATAGAAGGTCAAATGAGGAAGACAAGACACCCAACCCCTCTTCCTAGAAGGAGGTAGAGTTCGCAACAGGTTATGCAACGTTCGGTTAAAACGTTCACATTGTCCATTTCCTGCGGGATGACACGGGGTAGTACGAGATTTGTGAACACCATACAAGTGACATAACTGTTGGATAAGGGCACTCTCAAAACTACGACCTTGATCAGAATGCAATCGACTTGGCACCCCAAACTTACAGAACCATTCACTCACCAAAACCTGGGCCACCGTTTGAGCTCGCTGATCTCGAGTAGGAATGGCTAATGTATATTTACTGAACACATCAGTCAGGACCAAAACGTTCTCTATTCCATTTCCAGAAGGCTCCAGCACAGTAAAATCCATGGCCAGGATCTCATTAGGACGTGAGGCCAAAAGATGGCCCATGAAACTGTGGGCCACTGGTTGAGCATCCTTAGACACTTGACAGCGCTCACACTCCCTACACCAGCGTTTCACATCTGCAGACATACCCGGCCAGTAACACCGCTGACGAACCAGCTCCATGGTGCGCTCAGTGCCTTGATGACCATGTTCTTGATGGAGTTGCCTCAACACATCCTCTTTCAGATGTGCTGGTAGAACTAGCTGATAAACCTCTTCATGGCCATCAGGCCACCAAATCTTCCGATAAGTCAAACCGTTTTTCTCCACCAACCTGTCCCATTGACGCAGCAATACCAATGCAGGCGGAGAAAGACTCTTCCGTTCTTCTGGATTTGGGGGTCTATTTCTTCGCAGAAAAACCAACGCTTCCTGTAGGACTGGATCAGCTTCCTGTAAAGCCTGCATTTCAGCAGAAGTGTGAGAAGGAAAAATAGAAACAACATTTTGGGTCACTTTGAAACTTGGTTCTGTGACATGCTCAAGAGAAGGGGGAACAGAAATGCCAGGGACCAAACTGTCCAACACACCAGGCTTATACTGTCGGGACAAAGCATCAGCGTTACCATTGCTCCTTCCTGAACGATACTTGATCTCGAAGTCAAAAGAAGCCAGCTGGGCAGCCCATCGTTGCTCCAAAGCACCCAGTTTCGCTGAGGACAAATGACTGAGAGGGTTGTTGTCAGTATAGACCACACACTTATGCCCCAACAAGTATTCGCGGAACTTCTCGGTCATAGCCCACTTGAGTGCCAAAAACTCCAGCTTCATGGAGCTATAATTTGACATATTGCGCTCCGTGGGCCTAAGACCCCGACTAGCGAAGGCAATAGGTCTAACCTTACCTTCCTGCTTCTGAGAAAGGACAGCTCCCAACCCACTATGACTTGCATCTACCTCCAAAATAAAGGGAAGCGTGAAATCAGCATAGGCCAGCACTGGAGACCCAATAAGCCTAGTTTTCAATTCGGCAAAACTCTCCTCACAATGATCAGTCCAGGCATCGGAAAAGCTCTGCCCTGACCCCTTTCGGGACTTTGACCCACCCAACTGAGCTACCAACCTATGCAGTGGAGCTGCCAATTTAGCAAAGCCTTCTACGAAGCGTCGATAATAGCTGGCAAAGCCTAGAAATTAACGCAACTCAGAAACATTAGAAGGTCGCTGCCAATTTGACACTGCCTCAATCTTACCCGGATCAGTGGAGACGCCAGCACTGGAAATAACATGACCCAAATACTTAACTTCAGGTTTGAAAAAGGCACATTTCTCCAGCTTCACCTTGAGTCCCTCCTGTTGCAAGCGCCCCAGCACAAGCTCCAGCCTAGCCAAGTGCTGTGAAACAGAAGAGGAAAAGACCACAACATCATCTAGGTATAATAACAGAGATTGGCACTGCTGGTCACCAAACAGTCGCTGCATCAATCTCTGGAAGGTACTAGGTGCGTTGCAAAGGCCAAAAGGCATCCTATTCCATTCGAATAAGCCAAACGGTGTACAGAATGCAGTCTTTGCTTTATCTCCCTCTGCAACTGGCACTTGATTATATCCACTGGTTAAATCTAAAGTAGAAAACCAGCGGGCCCCTGAAAGTGCATCAAGTGATTCTTCAATGCGAGGTAAGGGAAAGGCATCCTTTCTGGTCCTACTGTTTAACTGGCGGTAGTCTACACACATGCGAAGTGTACCATCTTTTTTCTTCACCAAAACTATAGGTGATGCATATGGGCTGCAACTTTCCCGAATAACTTGAGTCTCCAAAAGCTGATCAATATGGGCCTTTACGACCTCATATTCAGATGGGGGTATTCTTCTATAACGTTGTCTCACTGGAACCTCATCCAACAGTGGGATCTCATGGGAAAGAAGGTTTGTACACCCCAGATCTCCATCATGAGCAGAAAAGACTGACCAATATTTGGACAACAGAGACCTTACCTGTTCCTGTTCCTGACCAGACAATGATGACAACTCGATGGTCTCCAAACTCTCCTGGAGCGCCATAGCTGCAGTTGAGGCCCCACCAGTGTTCATGGCTCGCACCTCTGCAACTCCTGCTGGTAAACTAACAACCTGAACATTACTCAAAGTCCCCAACTGAGTATGAGGATGAAGAAGCACATCTTTGGTACCCACGTTAACAATAGGGACATACACCGTCCCGTTATGCCAGCTTACCAAAGCGGATGAGGCCAAAAGGCCTTCTGGTAACCCCACATCAGCAGGCTCAAACAAAATTGGGCCACTACACTGTGGACTCCAACCGGTTACCGGCACAAACTTTGTGGTGCCCCCAGGAACACGCTGAACCCTTCTGCCACACACCTTTGCCTTACCACATCCCCTGTAAACAGGTTGAGCAGAGGCTCTATGACAATGCTGCAGCGCCTGAAGAACCAAGCTTGGAGCCTGCAACAAAGAAGGAGAGTCAAACAAACATGAGCCATGTTGTCCAAACAATTCTTGATAACACTTGCCGATCACGTTCATTCCCAGCACACCGGGAACATCACTAGGGGAGCCGCCTAAAGGGTCTTTAACCACCAACACCCCACACTTTTGTACTACCTTATCACACAGCTCCACATCCAACTCCAGGTATCCAAGGTAAGGGATAGAGAGCCCATTTGCTGCCCGAAGCTGCAACCAGTGACAGGAATTAAGGTGATCTGGACCCCAGGGCTTATAGTGCTGCAAGAAAAAGCTTTCAGTGATAGTGGACACCATTGACCCAGTGTCCACTAAACATGGCACCCTTACCCCCCCAATAAGAACATCAATATGAGGACATGATGCAATTAACTTTGGACCAATACCTGAGGCATTTCCAGTTTTAGAGCCAGTAAGCTCCCCACCCGGACTGTGGCTCCGCAATACGGTGGGTGCTAGTTTTCCGATACCTGGTTGGAATAAGATGACCCACGCAAATTTGAGGGTGGTTCTCTACCAGAAAAAGAAGGATACCTTGATGTCCCTGTCTCCCTACACTCTCTAGCAAAGTGCCCTGGTCTTTGGCACTGTCTACAGACCACTCTACCCATCTGGGGGGGCCTAGACCTATGTGACTCTTGTAAAGAAGCTACCGTCTGCACCAGTGTGTTTAACTGATCCTGTTGGCGTTTCAAGATGTCCTTCAATTCCCCCAACTCAGATCCCATTACTACACCAGCCTCTGCCTGGGTACCCCCTTGAACCCCATACTGAATACCATAAGCGGGAACTGACTGACTTCTTGCTCGGATGCCCCCCAACATACCTTCCTGTTCCCACCGGATGGCTTCTGAACGAACTTCCAACAAAGAGATAGTGGGCCGACGTCGGACCAATTGTTTCAGCTCCCTGCGCAAGGCACATTCGGCAACATGTTCAGCAAATTGATCACGCAACAATGCTTCAGCATTTGGCATACCTGTCGGTGCACCTTGTTTAACCCTTTCCATAAGACTTAATAACGCTAAAGAGAACTCATGTAAAGTCTCACCATCCTGTTGCTTTCTAGAAAAGAATGCTTCCTGTAGGGCTACATAGGACTGGGAACACCCGTATAATTCCTGCAATATTTCAATTACCTTGGCTGGATCTCCCCTTTCTGCACTAGAACGGTACTTAATCTCCTCTCTTGCCTCACCTTCTAGATGGTCAAAGAGAAAGAAAGCTTGATCAGCATGAGATAAGTGACGAGAACGCATACAGGCCTGCACTTCCTCCACCCATTCATCTATACAAATACCAGACTTTCCTCTAAACATAGGACATTTTCTATCTCTAGGTATATACACCAATCTTTCAGTTACAGAAACATTACTAGCACCATTATTGACTGGAGTTTCTAACGGTGGAGTTACCCTGGAGGTTGTTGCAGCGGTTGCTGCAACCTGCTCTTGACGCAGTCGCTCATTATCGGCTTTTAACTGTAACACCAACTCTCGAAGTTGCTGCATTTCTTCCTCCATAATTACTGTACACTACGGTAACTTACCAAAAAAAAAATGGTGCCACTAATCAAGGGAGATCACCTACTTGCAGGCCCTGGTCCTCTGCTGCCGTTTTGCCTCACCTATTGAATACTTAACACAAATCACAAAAAAAAAAAAAAAATCACAACTTCAAAGAAAGAGAAAAAAAAAAAAAAAAGAAGAAATCCAAGTCTAAGTCTAAATATGGTACCCAAACCCTGCCGACTACGCCAGAATGTGGCGGGGAGCGAGCGGTAGGACTTAATAAAAATAATTAATTTACCTAAACTATGTAAATACCTTAGTTACCCTTACACCAGTGCAGCCAACTACGCCACTTTGGGAATTGCACCCAAAGAAATTTAACACTTCAGGTTCGTGGGTACCAGAAAGTACAAAGACAAGGATTTCAATTAACCAAAAAGATTTTATTAATCAAAATAGGCTTATAAAAAAAATAAAACAACAATAGATAGATAGACAGATAGATAGACAGATACACACGGCTGCAAAACAGAGAAAATTTTAATATTAATATCACCAGAACCACTCAATGCTCAAAAACACATTAAAATCAACAACAGGTCATTTGAGTTAAGAAATTACAAAGAAGCTAATTATTTTAATTGTTGTAGGGCTGAAGCTCACCAGGTGGGGGCCAAAATTTAACTAAAAAAATATCAAAATCACAACAAAAGTCACCCGTGCCAGAAAATAAATCAAATGCCAACCAGTAAAGCAAAGTGAAAATAATACTTAAATCTCCCCTCCTGGATCCCTCATGCACCTACTCCACAACTACCAAATAAAATCAGAAATATAAAAAGGACCACAATACAATGGCTCAAAATACAGTTTAGATTGGATTAACTATTGCACACAGCAAACAATTTACAGATGAAGCATCAGTGCACAAAAATAACAATGCATACACCACAGGTGTAATATAGTTGCACTGATAGCAGACGGAGTTTTATAAACAAATAGTAAGTAAGTGTAGAGCTTTTCAGCTATAAAACAGTGTGCATGAGCACAAGCTGCAGTCCGATAATTCAGCACAGAATGATATAGGTTCCCACCACAGTTATCAACACACTTAAGAGAATAAAAGTGTCTTAGAGCTTCATTAAACTTCTCTGGAGGCAAAACGGCAGCTTATTTCACCGTTACAGGATGCTATCTTCATGCAACAGCCAGTAATCACACCAGATCGGCTGGACCCGCTAAATTAAAAACACAGAAGGCATAAATATAAAGTTTAAACCCATTTTACTACCCCCTGACTAGATAAGCGGTTCGTATACTTACAGAGCTGATGAAAATGCCGTCAGGCAGCGTTACAATTGGTCAGACGCCAACAATTCCCACTGAGGAGTTAAACTGAAACCAAAACAAACAGTAACTCACGGGTACAGCGCTATACTACCAAATTACGCTGCATATACGGAGCATTTACCTGAGAACTGGGATAAGCCAGACTCGAGTGCAGTTTCAGAGGATGAGACAGCAACAAAACGCTCTAAATAAAACAAATAAATTAACTAAACGCCGACTTGCACGTGCGTTTCTCCCTCACACACAAAGCCAAACATACCTCTGAGCCACGCGGTGAAGCGGAAGAGGGAGGGGGGAACCCAAGGCAGACGCTGCAGCATGCAAAAAGAAGCCCTTTTATAGGAGCCCCAAATAACTAACTCACATCAACCACCCGGTAATCATAATTTAAATTATTTAAATTAATACTACCAAACATTAACAAAAAAAGGTACCCCCAAATTATTATTATTATTATTATTACCATTATTATTATTATTATTATTATTATTATTATTACCATTATTATTAGAAATAATTAGTCCTGCCACACATGCTTTAAAAGGCCCCCGTCTCCCAGGCACTAATGTATTGGCTCTGTAGTCATTACTGAACACTGGGAAACTGGTACTTGTCTAAAGTATGTGAAATCAAAAACACAAGGGAAATCTAATGGGAAAAAGTGGGTATTCAGGGAAATAACTGGAATTTATTTATTTATTTACTTTTTTTTCTGTTTACTATTTTAATCTCTTTTACAAAAGTTTACTTATTTTTCAATCTCCGTCCTACTTCAAATCACATGTTTGTCATGAGCTCTTTAGTGAGTTACTTTTGTTCTTTTTGTGGCACTGGCTTTGCATTTACTGTGTACCTTTTAATATATAAAATAGAAACACACACTGACCCACACAGTGTCATGTGATACTGTGACATAGGCTTTCCCATGATGCATTGGGGTGCAGTTGAATTTTTAAATTTCATTAATAACTAAGGAATTGTGTATGGAGGATTTTTTCTGAGGTATTGTGGTGTTAGTTTGTGGTGAAATAGATGTTTTAGGGTTGTTGTTTTGCGTTTTTTGGTGTTTTTGGGTAATTCTGAGCAGTCACCATGAAGAAGTAATGCGTGCTGGAACCATACTTTAAAAGGCCGCCGTCTCCCAGGCACTAATGTATTGGCTCTGTAGTCATTACTGAACACTGGGAAACTGGTACTTGTCTAAAGTATGTGAAATCAAAAACACAAGGGAAATCTAATGGGAAAAAGTGGGTATTCAGGGAAATAACTGGAATTTATTTATTTATTTACTTTTTTTTTCTGTTTACTATTTTAATCTCTTTTACAAAAGTTTACTTATTTTTCAATCTCCGTCCTACTTCAAATCACATGTTTGTCATGAGCTCTTTAGTGAGTTACTTTTGTTCTTTTTGTGGCACTGGCTTTGCATTTACTGTGTACCTTTTAATATATAAAATAGAAACACACACTGACCCACACAGTGTCATGTGATACTGTGACATAGGCTTTCCCATGATGCATTGGGGTGCAGTTGAATTTTTAAATTTCATTAATAACTAAGGAATTGTGTATGGAGGATTTTTTCTGAGGTATTGTGGTGTTAGTTTGTGGTGAAATAGATGTTTTAGGGTTGTTGTTTTGCGTTTTTTGGTGTTTTTGGGTAATTCTGAGCAGTCACCATGAAGAAGTAATGCGTGCTGGAACCATACTTTAAAAGGCCGCCGTCTCCCAGGCACTAATGTATTGGCTCTGTAGTCATTACTGAACACTGGGAAACTGGTACTTGTCTAAAGTATGTGAAATCAAAAACACAAGGGAAATCTAATGGGAAAAAGTGGGTATTCAGGGAAATAACTGGAATTTATTTATTTATTTACTTTTTTTTCTGTTTACTATTTTAATCTCTTTTACAAAAGTTTACTTATTTTTCAATCTCCGTCCTACTTCAAATCACATGTTTGTCATGAGCTCTTTAGTGAGTTACTTTTGTTCTTTTTGTGGCACTGGCTTTGCATTTACTGTGTACCTTTTAATATATAAAATAGAAACACACACTGACCCACACAGTGTCATGTGATACTGTGACATAGGCTTTCCCATGATGCATTGGGGTGCAGTTGAATTTTTAAATTTCATTAATAACTAAGGAATTGTGTATGGAGGATTTTTTCTGAGGTATGGTGGTGTTAGTTTGTGGTGAAATAGATGTTTTAGGGTTGTTGTTTTGCGTTTTTTGGTGTTTTTGGGTAATTCTGAGCAGTCACCATGAAGAAGTAATGCGTGCTGGAACCATACTTTAAAAGGCCCCCGTCTCCCAGGCACTAATGTATTGGCTCTGTAGTCATTACTGAACACTGGGAAACTGGTACTTGTCTAAAGTATGTGAAATCAAAAACACAAGGGAAATCTAATGGGAAAAAGTGGGTATTCAGGGAAATAACTGGAATTTATTTATTTATTTACTTTTTTTTTCTGTTTACTATTTTAATCTCTTTTACAAAAGTTTACTTATTTTTCAATCTCCGTCCTACTTCAAATCACATGTTTGTCATGAGCTCTTTAGTGAGTTACTTTTGTTCTTTTTGTGGCACTGGCTTTGCATTTACTGTGTACCTTTTAATATATAAAATAGAAACACACACTGACCCACACAGTGTCATGTGATACTGTGACATAGGCTTTCCCATGATGCATTGGGGTGCAGTTGAATTTTTAAATTTCATTAATAACTAAGGAATTGTGTATGGAGGATTTTTTCTGAGGTATGGTGGTGTTAGTTTGTGGTGAAATAGATGTTTTAGGGTTGTTGTTTTGCGTTTTTTGGTGTTTTTTGGTAATTCTGAGCAGTCACCATGAAGAAGTAATGCGTGCTGGAACCATACTTTAAAAGGCCCCCGTCTCCCAGGCACTAATGTATTGGCTCTGTAGTCATTACTGAACACTGGGAAACTGGTACTTGTATAAAGTATGTGAAATCAAAAGCACAAGGGAAATCTAATGGGAAAAAGTGGGTATTCAGGGAAATAACTGGAATTTATTTATTTATTTACTTTTTTTTTCTGTTTACTATTTTAATCTCTTTTACAAAAGTTTACTTATTTTTCAATCTCCGTCCTACTTCAAATCACATGTTTGTCATGAGCTCTTTAGTGAGTTACTTTTGTTCTTTTTGTGGCACTGGCTTTGCATTTACTGTGTACCTTTTAATATATAAAATAGAAACACACACTGACCCACACAGTGTCATGTGATACTGTGACATAGGCTTTCCCATGATGCATTGGGGTGCAGTTGAATTTTTAAATTTCATTAATAACTAAGGAATTGTGTATGGAGGATTTTTTCTGAGGTATGGTGGTGTTAGTTTGTGGTGAAATAGATGTTTTAGGGTTGTTGTTTTGCGTTTTTTGGTGTTTTTTGGTAATTCTGAGCAGTCACCATGAAGAAGTAATGCGTGCTGGAACCATGCTTTAAAAGGCCCCCGTCTCCCAGGCACTAATGTATTGGCTCTGTAGTCATTACTGAACACTGGGAAACTGGTACTTGTCTAAAGTATGTGAAATCAAAAACACAAGGGAAATCTAATGGGAAAAAGTGGGTATTCAGGGAAATAACTGGAATTTATTTATTTATTTACTTTTTTTTTCTGTTTACTATTTTAATCTCTTTTACAAAAGTTTACTTATTTTTCAATCTCCGTCCTACTTCAAATCACATGTTTGTCATGAGCTCTTTAGTGAGTTACTTTTGTTCTTTTTGTGGCACTGGCTTTGCATTTACTGTGTACCTTTTAATATATAAAATAGAAACACACACTGACCCACACAGTGTCATGTGATACTGTGACATAGGCTTTCCCATGATGCATTGGGGTGCAGTTGAATTTTTAAATTTCATTAATAACTAAGGAATTGTGTATGGAGGATTTTTTCTGAGGTATTGTGGTGTTAGTTTGTGGTGAAATAGATGTTTTAGGGTTGTTGTTTTGCGTTTTTTGGTGTTTTTTGGTCAGTATGAGCAGTAACCATGAAGAAGTAATGCGTGCTGGAACCATACTTTAAAAGGCCCCCGTCTCCCAGGCACTAATGTATTGGCTCTGTAGTCATTACTGAACACTGGGAAACTGGTACTTGTCTAAAGTATGTGAAATCAAAAGCACAAGGGAAATCTAATGGGAAAAAGTGGGTATTCAGGGAAATAACTGGAATTTATTTATTTATTTACTTTTTTTTTCTGTTTACTATTTTAATCTCTTTTACAAAAGTTTACTTATTTTTCAATCTCCGTCCTACTTCAAATCACATGTTTGTCATGAGCTCTTTAGTGAGTTACTTTTGTTCTTTTTGTGGCACTGGCTTTGCATTTACTGTGTACCTTTTAATATATAAAATAGAAACACACACTGACCCACACAGTGTCATGTGATACTGTGACATAGGCTTTCCCATGATGCATTGGGGTGCAGTTGAATTTTTAAATTTCATTAATAACTAAGGAATTGTGTATGGAGGATTTTTTCTGAGGTATGGTGGTGTTAGTTTGTGGTGAAATAGATGTTTTAGGGTTGTTGTTTTGCGTTTTTTGGTGTTTTTTGGTAATTCTGAGCAGTCACCATGAAGAAGTAATGCGTGCTGGAACCATGCTTTAAAAGGTCCCCGTCTCCCAGGCACTAATGTATTGGCTCTGTAGTCATTACTGAACACTGGGAAACTGGTACTTGTCTAAAGTATGTGAAATCAAAAACACAAGGGAAATCTAATGGGAAAAAGTGGGTATTCAGGGAAATAACTGGAATTTATTTATTTATTTATTTTTTTTTTTCTGTTTACTATTTTAATCTCTTTTACAAAAGTTTACTTATTTTTCAATCTCCGTCCTACTTCAAATCACATGTTTGTCATGAGCTCTTTAGTGAGTTACTTTTGTTCTTTTTGTGGCACTGGCTTTGCATTTACTGTGTACCTTTTAATATATAAAATAGAAACACACACTGACCCACACAGTGTCATGTGATACTGTGACATAGGCTTTCCCATGATGCATTGGGGTGCAGTTGAATTTTTAAATTTCATTAATAACTAAGGAATTGTGTATGGAGGATTTTTTCTGAGGTATGGTGGTGTTAGTTTGTGGTGAAATAGATGTTTTAGGGTTGTTGTTTTGCGTTTTTTGGTGTTTTTGGGTAATTCTGAGCAGTCACCATGAAGAAGTAATGCGTGCTGGAACCATACTTTAAAAGGCCCCCGTCTCCCAGGCACTAATGTATTGGCTCTGTAGTCATTACTGAACACTGGGAAACTGGTACTTGTCTAAAGTATGTGAAATCAAAAACACAAGGGAAATCTAATGGGAAAAAGTGGGTATTCAGGGAAATAACTGGAATTTATTTATTTATTTACTTTTTTTTTCTGTTTACTATTTTAATCTCTTTTACAAAAGTTTACTTATTTTTCAATCTCCGTCCTACTTCAAATCACATGTTTGTCATGAGCTCTTTAGTGAGTTACTTTTGTTCTTTTTGTGGCACTGGCTTTGCATTTACTGTGTACCTTTTAATATATAAAATAGAAACACACACTGACCCACACAGTGTCATGTGATACTGTGACATAGGCTTTCCCATGATGCATTGGGGTGCAGTTGAATTTTTAAATTTCATTAATAACTAAGGAATTGTGTATGGAGGATTTTTTCTGAGGTATTGTGGTGTTAGTTTGTGGTGAAATAGATGTTTTAGGGTTGTTGTTTTGCGTTTTTTGGTGTTTTTTGGTAATTCTGAGCAGTCACCATGAAGAAGTAATGCGTGCTGGAACCATACTTTAAAAGGCCCCCGTCTCCCAGGCACTAATGTATTGGCTCTGTAGTCATTAATGAACACTGGGAAACTGGTACTTGTCTAAAGTATGTGAAATCAAAAACACCAGGGAAATCTAATGGGAAAAAGTGGGTATTCAGGGAAATAACTGGAATTTATTTGTTTATTTATTTATTTATTATTTTTTTTCTGTTTACTTTTTAATCTCTTTTACAAAAGTTTACTTATTTTTCAATCTCCGCCCTACTTCAAATCACATGTTTGTCATGAGCTCTTTAGTGAGTTACTTTTGTTCTTTTTGTGGCACTGGCTTTGCATTTACTGTGTACCTTTTAATATATAAAATAGAAACACACACTGACCCACACAGTGTCATGTGATACTGTGACATAGGCTTTCCCATGATGCATTGGGGTGCAGTTGAATTTTTAAATTTCATTAATAACTAAGGAATTGTGTATGGAGGATTTTTTCTGAGGTATTGTGGTGTTAGTTTGTGGTGAAATAGATGTTTTAGGGTTGTTGTTTTGCGTTTTTTGGTGTTTTTTGGTAATTCTGAGCAGTCACCATGAAGAAGTAATGCGTGCTGGAACCATACTTTAAAAGGCCCCCGTCTCCCAAGCACTAATGTATTGGCTCTGTAGTCATTAATGAACACTGGGAAACTGGTACTTGTCTAAAGTATGTGAAATCAAAAACACAAGGGAAATCTAATGGGAAAAAGTGGGTATTCAGGGAAATAACTGGAATTTATTTATTTATTTATTATTTTTTTTCTGTTTACTATTTTAATCTCTTTTACAAAAGTTTACTTATTTTTTAATCTCCGTCCTACTTCAAATCACATGTTTGTCATGAGCTCTTTAGTGAGTTACTTTTGTTCTTTTTGTGGCACTGGCTTTGCATTTACTGTGTACCTTTTAATATATAAAATAGAAACACACACTGACCCACACAGTGTCATGTGATACTGTGACATACGCTTTCCCATGATGCATTGGGGTGCAGTTGAATTTTTAAATTTCATTAATAATTAAGGAATTGTGTATGGAGGATTTTTTCTGAGGTATTGTGGTGTTAGTTTGTGGTGAAATAGATGTTTTAGGGTTGTTGTTTTGCATTTTTTGATGTTTTTAGGTAATTCTGAGCAGTCACCATGAAGAAGTAATGCGTGCTGGAACCATACTTTAAAAGGCCCCCGTCTCCCATGCACTAATGTATTGGCTCTGTAGTCATTACTGAACACTGGGAAACTGGTACTTGTCTAAAGTATGTGAAATCAAAAACACAAGGGAAATCTAATGGGAAAAAGTGGGTATTCAGGGAAATAACTGGAATTTATTTATTTATTTACTTTTTTTTTCTGTTTACTATTTTAATCTCTTTTACAAAAGTTTACTTATTTTTCAATCTCCGTCCTACTTCAAATCACATGTTTGTCATGAGCTCTTTAGTGAGTTACTTTTGTTCTTTTTGTGGCACTGGCTTTGCATTTACTGTGTACCTTTTAATATATAAAATAGAAACACACACTGACCCACACAGTGTCATGTGATACTGTGACATAGGCTTTCCCATGATGCATTGGGGTGCAGTTGAATTTTTAAATTTCATTAATAACTAAGGAATTGTGTATGGAGGATTTTTTCTGAGGTATTGTGGTGTTAGTTTGTGGTGAAATAGATGTTTTAGGGTTGTTGTTTTGCGTTTTTTGGTGTTTTTGGGTAATTCTGAGCAGTCACCATGAAGAAGTAATGCGTGCTGGAACCATACTTTAAAAGGCCCCCGTCTCCCAAGCACTAATGTATTGGCTCTGTAGTCATTACTGAACACTGGGAAACTGGTACTTGTCTAAAGTATGTGAAATCAAAAACACAAGGGAAATCTAATGGGAA
This sequence comes from Astyanax mexicanus, assembly GCF_023375975.1. Taxonomy (NCBI): domain Eukaryota; kingdom Metazoa; phylum Chordata; class Actinopteri; order Characiformes; family Acestrorhamphidae; genus Astyanax; species Astyanax mexicanus. Next base: position 43,279,561 of record NC_064408.1, on the reverse strand, counting down.
AAAGTGGGTATTCAGGGAAATAACTGGAATTTATTTATTTATTTACTTTTTTTTCTGTTTACTATTTTAATCTCTTTTACAAAAGTTTACTTATTTTTCAATCTCCGTCCTACTTCAAATCACATGTTTGTCATGAGCTCTTTAGTGAGTTACTTTTGTTCTTTTTGTGGCACTGGCTTTGCATTTACTGTGTACCTTTTAATATATAAAATAGAAACACACACTGACCCACACAGTGTCATGTGATACTGTGACATAGGCTTTCCCATGATGCATTGGGGTGCAGTTGAATTTTTAAATTTCATTAATAACTAAGGAATTGTGTATGGAGGATTTTTTCTGAGGTATGGTGGTGTTAGTTTGTGGTGAAATAGATGTTTTAGGGTTGTTGTTTTGCGTTTTTTGGTGTTTTTAGGTAATTCTGAGCAGTCACCATGAAGAAGTAATGCGTGCTGGAACCATACTTTAAAAGGCCCCCGTCTCCCAAGCACTAATGTATTGGCTCTGTAGTCATTAATGAACACTGGGAAACTGGTACTTGTCTAAAGTATGTGAAATCAAAAACACAAGGGAAATCTAATGGGAAAAAGTGGGTATTCAGGGAAATAACTGGAGTTTATTTATTTATTTATTATTTTTTTTCTGTTTACTATTTTAATCTCTTTTACAAAAGTTTACTTATTTTTTAATCTCCGTCCTACTTCAAATCACATGTTTGTCATGAGCTCTTTAGTGAGTTACTTTTGTTCTTTTTGTGGCACTGGCTTTGCATTTACTGTGTACCTTTTAATATATAAAATAGAAACACACACTGACCCACACAGTGTCATGTGATACTGTGACATACGCTTTCCCATGATGCATTGGGGTGCAGTTGAATTTTTAAATTTCATTAATAATTAAGGAATTGTGTATGGAGGATTTTTTCTGAGGTATTGTGGTGTTAGTTTGTGGTGAAATAGATGTTTTAGGGTTGTTGTTTTGCATTTTTTGATGTTTTTAGGTAATTCTGAGCAGTCACCATGAAGAAGTAATGCGTGCTGGAACCATACTTTAAAAGGCCCCCGTCTCCCAGGCACTAATGTATTGGCTCTGTAGTCATTACTGAACACTGGGAAACTGGTACTTGTCTAAAGTATGTGAAATCAAAAACACAAGGGAAATCTAATGGGAAAAAGTGGGTATTCAGGGAAATAACTGGAATTTATTTGTTTATTTATTTATTTTTTTTTTTTTTCTGTTTACTTTTTAATCTCTTTTACAAAAGTTTACTTATTTTTCAATCTCCGTCCTACTTCAAATCACATGTTTGTCATGAGCTCTTTAGTGAGTTACTTTTGTTCTTTTTGTGGCACTGGCTTTGCATTTACTGTGTACCTTTTAATATATAAAATAGAAACACACACTGACCCACACAGTGTCATGTGATACTGTGACATAGGCTTTCCCATGATGCATTGGGGTGCAGTTGAATTTTTAAATTTCATTAATAATTAAGGAATTGTGTATGGAGGATTTTTTCTGAGGTATTGTGGTGTTAGTTTGTGGTGAAATAGATGTTTTAGGGTTGTTGTTTTGCGTTTTTTGATGGTTTTCGGTAATTCTGAGCAGTCACCATGAAGAAGTAATGCGTGCTGGAACCATACTTTAAAAGGCCCCCGTCTCCCAGGCACTAATGTATTGGCTCTGTAGTCATTACTGAACACTGGGAAACTGGTACTTGTCTAAAGTATGTGAAATCAAAAACACAAGGGAAATCTAATGGGAAAAAGTGGGTATTCAGGGAAATAACTGGAATTTATTTGTTTATTTATTATTTTTTTCTGTTTACTTTTTAATCCCGTTTACAAACGTTTACTCATTTTACAATATCCGTCCTACTTCAAATCACATGTTTGTCATGAGCTCTTTAGTGATTACTTTTGTTCTTTTTGTGGCACTGGCTTTGTATTTACTGTGTACCTTTTAATATATAAAATAGAAACACACACTGACCCACACAGTGTCATGTGATACTGTGACATACGCTTTCCCATGATGCATTGGGGTGCAGTTGAATTTTTAAATTTCATTAATAATTAAGGAATTGTGTATGGAGGATTTTTTCTGAGGTATTGTGGTGTTAGTTTGTGGTGAAATACATGTTTTAGGGTTGTTGTTTTGCGTTTTTTGATGTTTTTGGGTAATTCTGAGCAGTCACCATGAAGAAGTAATGCGTGCTGGAACCATACTTTAAAAGGCCCCCGTCTCCCAGGCACTAATGTATTGGCTCTGTAGTCATTACTGAACACTGGGAAACTGGTACTTGTCTAAAGTATGTGAAATCAAAAACACAAGGGAAATCTAATGGGAAAAAGTGGGTATTCAGGGAAATAACTGGAATTTATTTGTTTGTTTATTTATTTATTTATTATTTTTTTTCTGTTTACTTTTTAATCTCTTTTACAAAAGTTTACTTATTTTTCAATCTCCGTCCTACTTCAAATCACATGTTTGTCATGAGCTCTTTAGTGAGTTACTTTTGTTCTTTTTGTTGCATTGGCTTTGCATTTACTGTGTACCTTTTAATATATAAAATAGAAACACACACTGACCCACACAGTGTCATGTGATACTGTGACATACGCTTTCCCATGATGCATTGGGGTGCAGTTGAATTTTTAAATTTCATTAATAATTAAGGAATTGTGTATGGAGGATTTTTTCTGAGGTATTGTGGTGTTAGTTTGTGGTGAAATAGATGTTTTAGGGTTGTTGTTTTGCGTTTTTTGATGGTTTTCGGTAATTCTGAGCAGTCACCATGAAGAAGTAATGCGTGCTGGAACCATACTTTAAAAGGCCCCCGTCTCCCAGGCACTAATGTATTGGCTCTGTAGTCATTACTGAACACTGGGAAACTGGTACTTGTCTAAAGTATGTGAAATCAAAAACACAAGGGAAATCTAATGGGAAAAAGTGGGTATTCAGGGAAATAACTGGAATTTATTTGTTTATTTATTATTTTTTTCTGTTTACTTTTTAATCCCGTTTACAAACGTTTACTCATTTTACAATATCCGTCCTACTTCAAATCACATGTTTGTCATGAGCTCTTTAGTGATTACTTTTGTTCTTTTTGTGGCACTGGCTTTGTATTTACTGTGTACCTTTTAATATATAAAATAGAAACACACACTGACCCACACAGTGTCATGTGATACTGTGACATACGCTTTCCCATGATGCATTGGGGTGCAGTTGAATTTTTAAATTTCATTAATAACTAAGGAATTGTGTATGGAGGATTTTTTCTGAGGTATTGTGGTGTTAGTTTGTGGTGAAATAGATGTTTTAGGATTGTTGTTTTGCGTTTTTTGGTGTTTTTGGGTAATTCTGAGCAGTCACCATGAAGAAGTAATGCGTGCTGGAACCATACTTTAAAAGGCCCCCGTCTCCCAGGCACTAATGTATTGGCTCTGTAGTCATTACTGAACACTGGGAAACTGGTACTTGTCTAAAGTATGTGAAATCAAAAACACAAGGGAAATCTAATGGGAAAAAGTGGGTATTCAGGGAAATAACTGGAATTTATTTGTTTGTTTATTTATTTATTTATTATTTTTTTTCTGTTTACTTTTTAATCTCTTTTACAAAAGTTTACTTATTTTTCAATCTCCGTCCTACTTCAAATCACATGTTTGTCATGAGCTCTTTAGTGAGTTACTTTTGTTCTTTTTGTTGCACTGGCTTTGCATTTACTGTGTACCTTTTAATATATAAAATAGAAACACACACTGACCCACACAGTGTCATGTGATACTGTGACATACGCTTTCCCATGATGCATTGGGGTGCAGTTGAATTTTTAAATTTCATTAATAATTAAGGAATTGTGTATGGAGGATTTTTTCTGAGGTATTGTGGTGTTAGTTTGTGGTGAAATAGATGTTTTAGGGTTGTTGTTTTGCGTTTTTTGATGGTTTTCGGTAATTCTGAGCAGTCACCATGAAGAAGTAATGCGTGCTGGAACCATACTTTAAAAGGCCCCCGTCTCCCAGGCACTAATGTATTGGCTCTGTAGTCATTACTGAACACTGGGAAACTGCTACTTGTCTAAAGTATGTGAAATCAAAAACACAAGGGAAATCTAATGGGAAAAAGTGGGTATTCAGGGAAATAACTGGAATTTATTTATTTATTTATTATTTTTTTTCTGTTTACTATTTTAATCTCTTTTACAAAAGTTTACTTATTTTTTAATCTCCGTCCTACTTCAAATCACATGTTTGTCATGAGCTCTTTAGTGAGTTACTTTTGTTCTTTTTGTGGCACTGGCTTTGCATTTACTGTGTACCTTTTAATATATAAAATAGAAACACACACTGACCCACACAGTGTCATGTGATACTGTGACATAGGCTTTCCCATGATGCATTGGGGTGCAGTTGAATTTTTAAATTTCATTAATAACTAAGGAATTGTGTATGGAGGATTTTTTCTGAGGTATTGTGGTGTTAGTTTGTGGTGAAATAGATGTTTTAGGGTTGTTGTTTTGCGTTTTTTGGTGTTTTTGGGTAATTCTGAGCAGTCACCATGAAGAAGTAATGCGTGCTGGAACCATACTTTAAAAGGCCCCCGTCTCCCAGGCACTAATGTATTGGCTCTGTAGTCATTACTGAACACTGGGAAACTGGTACTTGTCTAAAGTATGTGAAATCAAAAACACAAGGGAAATCTAATGGGAAAAAGTGGGTATTCAGGGAAATAAGTCGAATTTATTTATTTATTTATTTTTTTTTTTCTGTTTACTGTTTTAATCTCTTTTACAAAAGTTTACTTATTTTTCAATCTCCGTCCTACTTCAAATCACATGTTTGTCATGAGCTCTTTAGTGAGTTACTTTTGTTCTTTTTGTGGCACTGGCTTTGCATTTACTGTGTACCTTTTAATATATAAAATAGAAACACACACTGACCCACACAGTGTCATGTGATACTGTGACATAGGCTTTCCCATGATGCATTGGGGTGCAGTTGAATTTTTAAATTTCATTAATAACTAAGGAATTGTGTATGGAGGATTTTTTCTGAGGTATGGTGGTGTTAGTTTGTGGTGAAATAGATGTTTTAGGGTTGTTGTTTTGCGTTTTTTGGTGTTTTTGGGTAATTCTGAGCAGTCACCATGAAGAAGTAATGCGTGCTGGAACCATACTTTAAAAGGCCCCCGTCTCCAAGGCACTAATGTATTGGCTCTGTAGTCATTAATGAACACTGGGAAACTGGTACTTGTCTAAAGTATGTGAAATCAAAAACACAAGGGAAATCTAATGGGAAAAAGTGGGTATTCAGGGAAATAACTGGAATTTATTTATTTATTTACTTTTTTTTCTGTTTACTATTTTAATCTCTTTTACAAAAGTTTACTTATTTTTCAATCTCCGTCCTACTTCAAATCACATGTTTGTCATGAGCTCTTTAGTGAGTTACTTTTGTTCTTTTTGTGGCACTGGCTTTGCATTTACTGTGTACCTTTTAATATATAAAATAGAAACACACACTGACCCACACAGTGTCATGTGATACTGTGACATAGGCTTTCCCATGATGCATTGGGGTGCAGTTGAATTTTTAAATTTCATTAATAACTAAGGAATTGTGTATGGAGGATTTTTTCTGAGGTATGGTGGTGTTAGTTTGTGGTGAAATAGATGTTTTAGGGTTGTTGTTTTGCGTTTTTTGGTGTTTTTGGGTAATTCTGAGCAGTCACCATGAAGAAGTAATGCGTGCTGGAACCATACTTTAAAAGGCCCCCGTCTCCCAGGCACTAATGTATTGGCTCTGTAGTCATTAATGAACACTGGGAAACTGGTACTTGTCTAAAGTATGTGAAATCAAAAACACAAGGGAAATCTAATGGGAAAAAGTGGGTATTCAGGGAAATAACTGGAATTTATTTATTTATTTATTATTTTTTTTCTGTTTACTATTTTAATCTCTTTTACAAAAGTTTACTTATTTTTCAATCTCCGTCCTACTTCAAATCACATGTTTGTCATGAGCTCTTTAGTGAGTTACTTTTGTTCTTTTTGTGGCACTGGCTTTGCATTTACTGTGTACCTTTTAATATATAAAATAGAAACACACACTGACCCACACAGTGTCATGTGATACTGTGACATAGGCTTTCCCATGATGCATTGGGGTGCAGTTGAATTTTTAAATTTCATTAATAATTAAGGAATTGTGTATGGAGGATTTTTTCTGAGGTATGGTGGTGTTAGTTTGTGGTGAAATAGATGTTTTAGGGTTGTTGTTTTGCGTTTTTTGGTGTTTTTGGGTAATTCTGAGCAGTCACCATGAAGAAGTAATGCGTGCTGGAACCATACTTTAAAAGGCCCCCGTCTCCAAGGCACTAATGTATTGGCTCTGTAGTCATTAATGAACACTGGGAAACTGGTACTTGTCTAAAGTATGTGAAATCAAAAACACAAGGGAAATCTAATGGGAAAAAGTGGGTATTCAGGGAAATAACTGGAATTTATTTATTTATTTATTATTTTTTTTCTGTTTACTGTTTTAATCTCTTTTACAAAAGTTTACTTATTTTTCAATCTCCGTCCTACTTCAAATCACATGTTTGTCATGAGCTCTTTAGTGAGTTACTTTTGTTCTTTTTGTGGCACTGGCTTTGCATTTACTGTGTACCTTTTAATATATAAAATAGAAACACACACTGACCCACACAGTGTCATGTGATACTGTGACATACGCTTTCCCATGATGCATTGGGGTGCAGTTGAATTTTTAAATTTCATTAATAATTAAGGAATTGTGTATGGAGGATTTTTTCTGAGGTATGGTGGTGTTAGTTTGTGGTGAAATAGATGTTTTAGGGTTGTTGTTTTGCGTTTTTTGGTGTTTTTGGGTAATTCTGAGCAGTCACCATGAAGAAGTAATGCGTGCTGGAACCATACTTTAAAAGGCCCCCGTCTCCAAGGCACTAATGTATTGGCTCTGTAGTCATTAATGAACACTGGGAAACTGGTACTTGTCTAAAGTATGTGAAATCAAAAACACAAGGGAAATCTAATGGGAAAAAGTGGGTATTCAGGGAAATAACTGGAATTTATTTATTTATTTACTTTTTTTTTCTGTTTACTATTTTAATCTCTTTTACAAAAGTTTACTTATTTTTCAATCTCCGTCCTACTTCAAATCACATGTTTGTCATGAGCTCTTTAGTGAGTTACTTTTGTTCTTTTTGTGGCACTGGCTTTGCATTTACTGTGTACCTTTTAATATATAAAATAGAAACACACACTGACCCACACAGTGTCATGTGATACTGTGACATAGGCTTTCCCATGATGCATTGGGGTGCAGTTGAATTTTTAAATTTCATTAATAACTAAGGAATTGTGTATGGAGGATTTTTTCTGAGGTATTGTGGTGTTAGTTTGTGGTGAAATAGATGTTTTAGGGTTGTTGTTTTGCGTTTTTTGGTGTTTTTGGGTAATTCTGAGCAGTCACCATGAAGAAGTAATGCGTGCTGGAACCATACTTTAAAAGGCCCCCGTCTCCCAGGCACTAATGTATTGGCTCTGTAGTCATTAATGAACACTGGGAAACTGGTACTTGTCTAAAGTATGTGAAATCAAAAACACAAGGGAAATCTAATGGGAAAAAGTGGGTATTCAGGGAAATAACTGGAATTTATTTATTTATTTACTTTTTTTTTCTGTTTACTATTTTAATCTCTTTTACAAAAGTTTACTTATTTTTCAATCTCCGTCCTACTTCAAATCACATGTTTGTCATGAGCTCTTTAGTGAGTTACTTTTGTTCTTTTTGTGGCACTGGCTTTGCATTTACTGTGTACCTTTTAATATATAAAATAGAAACACACACTGACCCACACAGTGTCATGTGATACTGTGACATAGGCTTTCCCATGATGCATTGGGGTGCAGTTGAATTTTTAAATTTCATTAATAACTAAGGAATTGTGTATGGAGGATTTTTTCTGAGGTATTGTGGTGTTAGTTTGTGGTGAAATAGATGTTTTAGGGTTGTTGTTTTGCGTTTTTTGGTGTTTTTGGGTAATTCTGAGCAGTCACCATGAAGAAGTAATGCGTGCTGGAACCATACTTTAAAAGGCCCCCGTCTCCCAGGCACTAATGTATTGGCTCTGTAGTCATTAATGAACACTGGGAAACTGGTACTTGTCTAAAGTATGTGAAATCAAAAACACAAGGGAAATCTAATGGGAAAAAGTGGGTATTCAGGGAAATAACTGGAATTTATTTATTTATTTATTATTTTTTTTCTGTTTACTGTTTTAATCTCTTTTACAAAAGTTTACTTATTTTTCAATCTCCGTCCTACTTCAAATCACATGTTTGTCATGAGCTCTTTAGTGAGTTACTTTTGTTCTTTTTGTGGCACTGGCTTTGCATTTACTGTGTACCTTTTAATATATAAAATAGAAACACACACTGACCCACACAGTGTCATGTGATACTGTGACATACGCTTTCCCATGATGCATTGGGGTGCAGTTGAATTTTTAAATTTCATTAATAATTAAGGAATTGTGTATGGAGGATTTTTTCTGAGGTATTGTGGTGTTAGTTTGTGGTGAAATAGATGTTTTAGGGTTGTTGTTTTGCGTTTTTTGATGTTTTTTGGTAATTCTGAGCAGTCACCATGAAGAAGTAATGCGTGCTGGAACCATACTTTAAAAGGCCCCCGTCTCCCAGGCACTAATGTATTGGCTCTGTAGTCATTACTGAACACTGGGAAACTGGTACTTGTCTAAAGTATGTGAAATCAAAAACACAAGGGAAATCTAATGGGAAAAAGTGGGTATTCAGGGAAATAACTGGAATTTATTTGTTTATTTATTTATTATTTTTTTTTTTTTCTGTTTACTTTTTAATCTCTTTTACAAAAGTTTACTTATTTTTCAATCTCCGTCCTACTTCAAATCACATGTTTGTCATGAGCTCTTTAGTGAGTTACTTTTGTTCTTTTTGTGGCACTGGCTTTGCATTTACTGTGTACCTTTTAATATATAAAATAGAAACACACACTGACCCACACAGTGTCATGTGATACTGTGACATAGGCTTTCCCATGATGCATTGGGGTGCAGTTGAATTTTTAAATTTCATTAATAATTAAGGAATTGTGTATGGAGGATTTTTTCTGAGGTATTGTGGTGTTAGTTTGTGGTGAAATAGATGTTTTAGGGTTGTTGTTTTGCGTTTTTTGATGGTTTTCGGTAATTCTGAGCAGTCACCATGAAGAAGTAATGCGTGCTGGAACCATACTTTAAAAGGCCCCCGTCTCCCAGGCACTAATGTATTGGCTCTGTAGTCATTACTGAACACTGGGAAACTGGTACTTGTCTAAAGTATGTGAAATCAAAAACACAAGGGAAATCTAATGGGAAAAAGTGGGTATTCAGGGAAATAACTGGAATTTATTTGTTTATTTATTATTTTTTTCTGTTTACTTTTTAATCCCGTTTACAAAAGTTTACTTATTTTTCAATCTCCGTCCTACTTCAAATCACATGTTTGTCATGAGCTCTTTAGTGAGTTACTTTTGTTCTTTTTGTTGCATTGGCTTTGCATTTACTGTGTACCTTTTAATATATAAAATAGAAACACACACTGACCCACACAGTGTCATGTGATACTGTGACATACGCTTTCCCATGATGCATTGGGGTGCAGTTGAATTTTTAAATTTCATTAATAATTAAGGAATTGTGTATGGAGGATTTTTTCTGAGGTATTGTGGTGTTAGTTTGTGGTGAAATAGATGTTTTAGGGTTGTTGTTTTGCGTTTTTTGGTGTTTTTGGGTAATTCTGAGCAGTCACCATGAAGAAGTAATGCGTGCTGGAACCATACTTTAAAAGGCCCCCGTCTCCCAGGCACTAATGTATTGGCTCTGTAGTCATTACTGAACACTGGGAAACTGGTACTTGTCTAAAGTATGTGAAATCAAAAACACAAGGGAAATCTAATGGGAAAAAGTGGGTATTCAGGGAAATAACTGGAATTTATTTGTTTATTTATTATTTTTTTTCTGTTTACTTTTTAATCCCGTTTACAAACGTTTACTCATTTTACAATATCCGTCCTACTTCAAATCACATGTTTGTCATGAGCTCTTTAGTGATTACTTTTGTTCTTTTTGTGGCACTGGCTTTGTATTTACTGTGTACCTTTTAATATATAAAATAGAAACACACACTGACCCACACAGTGTCATGTGATACTGTGACATACGCTTTCCCATGATGCATTGGGGTGCAGTTGAATTTTTAAATTTCATTAATAATTAAGGAATTGTGTATGGAGGATTTTTTCTGAGGTATTGTGGTGTTAGTTTGTGGTGAAATACATGTTTTAGGGTTGTTGTTTTGCGTTTTTTGATGTTTTTGGGTAATTCTGAGCAGTCACCATGAAGAAGTAATGCGTGCTGGAACCATACTTTAAAAGGCCCCCGTCTCCCAGGCACTAATGTATTGGCTCTGTAGTCATTACTGAACACTGGGAAACTGGTACTTGTCTAAAGTATGTGAAATCAAAAACACAAGGGAAATCTAATGGGAAAAAGTGGGTATTCAGGGAAATAACTGGAATTTATTTGTTTGTTTATTTATTTATTTATTATTTTTTTTCTGTTTACTTTTTAATCTCTTTTACAAAAGTTTACTTATTTTTCAATCTCCGTCCTACTTCAAATCACATGTTTGTCATGAGCTCTTTAGTGAGTTACTTTTGTTCTTTTTGTTGCACTGGCTTTGCATTTACTGTGTACCTTTTAATATATAAAATAGAAACACACACTGACCCACACAGTGTCATGTGATACTGTGACATACGCTTTCCCATGATGCATTGGGGTGCAGTTGAATTTTTAAATTTCATTAATAATTAAGGAATTGTGTATGGAGGATTTTTTCTGAGGTATTGTGGTGTTAGTTTGTGGTGAAATAGATGTTTTAGGGTTGTTGTTTTGCGTTTTTTGATGGTTTTCGGTAATTCTGAGCAGTCACCATGAAGAAGTAATGCGTGCTGGAACCATACTTTAAAAGGCCCCCGTCTCCCAGGCACTAATGTATTGGCTCTGTAGTCATTACTGAACACTGGGAAACTGGTACTTGTCTAAAGTATGTGAAATCAAAAACACAAGGGAAATCTAATGGGAAAAAGTGGGTATTCAGGGAAATAACTGGAATTTGTTTGTTTATTTATTATTTTTTTCTGTTTACTTTTTAATCCCGTTTACAAACGTTTACTTATTTTACAATATCCGTCCTACTTCAAATCACATGTTTGTCATGAGCTCTTTAGTGATTAGTTTTGTTCTTTTTGTGGCACTGGCTTTGTATTTACTGTGTACCTTTTAATATATAAAATAGAAACACACACTGACCCACACAGTGTCATGTGATACTGTGACATACGCTTTCCCATGATGCATTGGGGTGCAGTTGAATTTTTAAATTTCATTAATAATTAAGGAATTGTGTATGGAGGATTTTTTCTGAGGTATTGTGGTGTTAGTTTGTGGTGAAATAGATGTTTTAGGGTTGTTGTTTTGCGTTTTTTGATGGTTTTCGGTAATTCTGAGCAGTCACCATGAAGAAGTAATGCGTGCTGGAACCATACTTTAAAAGGCCCCCGTCTCCCAGGCACTAATGTATTGGCTCTGTAGTCATTACTGAACACTGGGAAACTGGTACTTGTCTAAAGTATGTGAAATCAAAAACACAAGGGAAATCTAATGGGAAAAAGTGGGTATTCAGGGAAATAACTGGAATTTATTTGTTTATTTATTATTTTTTTCTGTTTACTTTTTAATCCCGTTTACAAACGTTTACTTATTTTACAATATCCGTCCTACTTCAAATCACATGTTTGTCATGAGCTCTTTAGTGATTACTTTTGTTCTTTTTGTGGCACTGGCTTTGTATTTACTGTGTACCTTTTAATATATAAAATAGAAACACACACTGACCCACACAGTGTCATGTGATACTGTGACATACGCTTTCCCATGATGCATTGGGGTGCAGTTGAATTTTTAAATTTCATTAATAATTAAGGAATTGTGTATGGAGGATTTTTTCTGAGGTATTGTGGTGTTAGTTTGTGGTGAAATAGATGTTTTAGGGTTGTTGTTTTGCATTTTTTGATGTTTTTAGGTAATTCTGAGCAGTCACCATGAAGAAGTAATGCGTGCTGGAACCATACTTTAAAAGGCCCCCGTCTCCCAGGCACTAATGTATTGGCTCTGTAGTCATTACTGAACACTGGGAAACTGGTACTTGTCTAAAGTATGTGAAATCAAAAACACAAGGGAAATCTAATGGGAAAAAGTGGGTATTCAGGGAAATAACTGGAATTTATTTATTTATTTACTTTTTTTTTCTGTTTACTATTTTAATCTCTTTTACAAAAGTTTACTTATTTTTCAATCTCCGTCCTACTTCAAATCACATGTTTGTCATGAGCTCTTTAGTGAGTTACTTTTGTTCTTTTTGTGGCACTGGCTTTGCATTTACTGTGTACCTTTTAATATATAAAATAGAAACACACACTGACCCACACAGTGTCATGTGATACTGTGACATAGGCTTTCCCATGATGCATTGGGGTGCAGTTGAATTTTTAAATTTCATTAATAACTAAGGAATTGTGTATGGAGGATTTTTTCTGAGGTATTGTGGTGTTAGTTTGTGGTGAAATAGATGTTTTAGGGTTGTTGTTTTGCGTTTTTTGGTGTTTTTGGGTAATTCTGAGCAGTCACCATGAAGAAGTAATGCGTGCTGGAACCATACTTTAAAAGGCCCCCGTCTCCCAGGCACTAATGTATTGGCTCTGTAGTCATTAATGAACACTGGGAAACTGGTACTTGTCTAAAGTATGTGAAATCAAAAACACAAGGGAAATCTAATGGGAAAAAGTGGGTATTCAGGGAAATAACTGGAATTTATTTATTTATTTATTATTTTTTTTCTGTTTACTGTTTTAATCTCTTTTACAAAAGTTTACTTATTTTTCAATCTCCGTCCTACTTCAAATCACATGTTTGTCATGAGCTCTTTAGTGAGTTACTTTTGTTCTTTTTGTGGCACTGGCTTTGCATTTACTGTGTACCTTTTAATATATAAAATAGAAACACACACTGACCCACACAGTGTCATGTGATACTGTGACATACGCTTTCCCATGATGCATTGGGGTGCAGTTGAATTTTTAAATTTCATTAATAATTAAGGAATTGTGTATGGAGGATTTTTTCTGAGGTATTGTGGTGTTAGTTTGTGGTGAAATAGATGTTTTAGGGTTGTTGTTTTGCGTTTTTTGATGTTTTTTGGTAATTCTGAGCAGTCACCATGAAGAAGTAATGCGTGCTGGAACCATACTTTAAAAGGCCCCCGTCTCCCAGGCACTAATGTATTGGCTCTGTAGTCATTACTGAACACTGGGAAACTGGTACTTGTCTAAAGTATGTGAAATCAAAAACACAAGGGAAATCTAATGGGAAAAAGTGGGTATTCAGGGAAATAACTGGAATTTATTTGTTTATTTATTTATATATTTTTTTTTTTTCTGTTTACTTTTTAATCTCTTTTACAAAAGTTTACTTATTTTTCAATCTCCGTCCTACTTCAAATCACATGTTTGTCATGAGCTCTTTAGTGAGTTACTTTTGTTCTTTTTGTGGCACTGGCTTTGCATTTACTGTGTACCTTTTAATATATAAAATAGAAACACACACTGACCCACACAGTGTCATGTGATACTGTGACATAGGCTTTCCCATGATGCATTGGGGTGCAGTTGAATTTTTAAATTTCATTAATAATTAAGGAATTGTGTATGGAGGATTTTTTCTGAGGTATTGTGGTGTTAGTTTGTGGTGAAATAGATGTTTTAGGGTTGTTGTTTTGCGTTTTTTGATGGTTTTCGGTAATTCTGAGCAGTCACCATGAAGAAGTAATGCGTGCTGGAACCATACTTTAAAAGGCCCCCGTCTCCCAGGCACTAATGTATTGGCTCTGTAGTCATTACTGAACACTGGGAAACTGGTACTTGTCTAAAGTATGTGAAATCAAAAACACAAGGGAAATCTAATGGGAAAAAGTGGGTATTCAGGGAAATAACTGGAATTTATTTGTTTATTTATTATTTTTTTCTGTTTACTTTTTAATCCCGTTTACAAACGTTTACTCATTTTACAATATCCGTCCTACTTCAAATCACATGTTTGTCATGAGCTCTTTAGTGATTACTTTTGTTCTTTTTGTGGCACTGGCTTTGTATTTACTGTGTACCTTTTAATATATAAAATAGAAACACACACTGACCCACACAGTGTCATGTGATACTGTGACATACGCTTTCCCATGATGCATTGGGGTGCAGTTGAATTTTTAAATTTCATTAATAATTAAGGAATTGTGTATGGAGGATTTTTTCTGAGGTATTGTGGTGTTAGTTTGTGGTGAAATACATGTTTTAGGGTTGTTGTTTTGCGTTTTTTGATGTTTTTGGGTAATTCTGAGCAGTCACCATGAAGAAGTAATGCGTGCTGGAACCATACTTTAAAAGGCCCCCGTCTCCCAGGCACTAATGTATTGGCTCTGTAGTCATTACTGAACACTGGGAAACTGGTACTTGTCTAAAGTATGTGAAATCAAAAACACAAGGGAAATCTAATGGGAAAAAGTGGGTATTCAGGGAAATAACTGGAATTTATTTGTTTGTTTATTTATTTATTTATTATTTTTTTTCTGTTTACTTTTTAATCTCTTTTACAAAAGTTTACTTATTTTTCAATCTCCGTCCTACTTCAAATCACATGTTTGTCATGAGCTCTTTAGTGAGTTACTTTTGTTCTTTTTGTTGCATTGGCTTTGCATTTACTGTGTACCTTTTAATATATAAAATAGAAACACACACTGACCCACACAGTGTCATGTGATACTGTGACATACGCTTTCCCATGATGCATTGGGGTGCAGTTGAATTTTTAAATTTCATTAATAATTAAGGAATTGTGTATGGAGGATTTTTTCTGAGGTATTGTGGTGTTAGTTTGTGGTGAAATAGATGTTTTAGGGTTGTTGTTTTGCGTTTTTTGGTGTTTTTGGGTAATTCTGAGCAGTCACCATGAAGAAGTAATGCGTGCTGGAACCATACTTTAAAAGGCCCCCGTCTCCCAGGCACTAATGTATTGGCTCTGTAGTCATTACTGAACACTGGGAAACTGGTACTTGTCTAAAGTATGTGAAATCAAAAACACAAGGGAAATCTAATGGGAAAAAGTGGGTATTCAGGGAAATAACTGGAATTTATTTGTTTATTTATTATTTTTTTTCTGTTTACTTTTTAATCCCGTTTACAAACGTTTACTCATTTTACAATATCCGTCCTACTTCAAATCACATGTTTGTCATGAGCTCTTTAGTGATTACTTTTGTTCTTTTTGTGGCACTGGCTTTGTATTTACTGTGTACCTTTTAATATATAAAATAGAAACACACACTGACCCACACAGTGTCATGTGATACTGTGACATACGCTTTCCCATGATGCATTGGGGTGCAGTTGAATTTTTAAATTTCATTAATAATTAAGGAATTGTGTATGGAGGATTTTTTCTGAGGTATTGTGGTGTTAGTTTGTGGTGAAATACATGTTTTAGGGTTGTTGTTTTGCGTTTTTTGATGTTTTTGGGTAATTCTGAGCAGTCACCATGAAGAAGTAATGCGTGCTGGAACCATACTTTAAAAGGCCCCCGTCTCCCAGGCACTAATGTATTGGCTCTGTAGTCATTACTGAACACTGGGAAACTGGTACTTGTCTAAAGTATGTGAAATCAAAAACACAAGGGAAATCTAATGGGAAAAAAGTGGGTATTCAGGGAAATAACTGGAATTTATTTGTTTGTTTATTTATTTATTTATTATTTTTTTTCTGTTTACTTTTTAATCTCTTTTACAAAAGTTTACTTATTTTTCAATCTCCGTCCTACTTCAAATCACATGTTTGTCATGAGCTCTTTAGTGAGTTACTTTTGTTCTTTTTGTTGCACTGGCTTTGCATTTACTGTGTACCTTTTAATATATAAAATAGAAACACACACTGACCCACACAGTGTCATGTGATACTGTGACATACGCTTTCCCATGATGCATTGGGGTGCAGTTGAATTTTTAAATTTCATTAATAATTAAGGAATTGTGTATGGAGGATTTTTTCTGAGGTATTGTGGTGTTAGTTTGTGGTGAAATAGATGTTTTAGGGTTGTTGTTTTGCGTTTTTTGATGGTTTTCGGTAATTCTGAGCAGTCACCATGAAGAAGTAATGCGTGCTGGAACCATACTTTAAAAGGCCCCCGTCTCCCAGGCACTAATGTATTGGCTCTGTAGTCATTACTGAACACTGGGAAACTGGTACTTGTCTAAAGTATGTGAAATCAAAAACACAAGGGAAATCTAATGGGAAAAAGTGGGTATTCAGGGAAATAACTGGAATTTGTTTGTTTATTTATTATTTTTTTCTGTTTACTTTTTAATCCCGTTTACAAACGTTTACTTATTTTACAATATCCGTCCTACTTCAAATCACATGTTTGTCATGAGCTCTTTAGTGATTAGTTTTGTTCTTTTTGTGGCACTGGCTTTGTATTTACTGTGTACCTTTTAATATATAAAATAGAAACACACACTGACCCACACAGTGTCATGTGATACTGTGACATACGCTTTCCCATGATGCATTGGGGTGCAGTTGAATTTTTAAATTTCATTAATAATTAAGGAATTGTGTATGGAGGATTTTTTCTGAGGTATTGTGGTGTTAGTTTGTGGTGAAATAGATGTTTTAGGGTTGTTGTTTTGCGTTTTTTGATGGTTTTCGGTAATTCTGAGCAGTCACCATGAAGAAGTAATGCGTGCTGGAACCATACTTTAAAAGGCCCCCGTCTCCCAGGCACTAATGTATTGGCTCTGTAGTCATTACTGAACACTGGGAAACTGGTACTTGTCTAAAGTATGTGAAATCAAAAACACAAGGGAAATCTAATGGGAAAAAGTGGGTATTCAGGGAAATAACTGGAATTTATTTGTTTATTTATTATTTTTTTCTGTTTACTTTTTAATCCCGTTTACAAACGTTTACTTATTTTACAATATCCGTCCTACTTCAAATCACATGTTTGTCATGAGCTCTTTAGTGATTACTTTTGTTCTTTTTGTGGCACTGGCTTTGTATTTACTGTGTACCTTTTAATATATAAAATAGAAACACACACTGACCCACACAGTGTCATGTGATACTGTGACATACGCTTTCCCATGATGCATTGGGGTGCAGTTGAATTTTTAAATTTCATTAATAATTAAGGAATTGTGTATGGAGGATTTTTTCTGAGGTATTGTGGTGTTAGTTTGTGGTGAAATAGATGTTTTAGGGTTGTTGTTTTGCATTTTTTGATGTTTTTAGGTAATTCTGAGCAGTCACCATGAAGAAGTAATGCGTGCTGGAACCATACTTTAAAAGGCCCCCGTCTCCCAGGCACTAATGTATTGGCTCTGTAGTCATTACTGAACACTGGGAAACTGGTACTTGTCTAAAGTATGTGAAATCAAAAACACAAGGGAAATCTAATGGGAAAAAGTGGGTATTCAGGGAAATAAGTGGAATTTATTTAATTATTTATTTATTTATTTATTATTTTTTTTCTGTTTACTTTTTAATCTCTTTTACAAAAGTTTACTTATTTTTCAATCTCCGTCCTACTTCAAATCACATGTTTGTCATGAGCTCTTTAGTGAGTTACTTTTGTTCTTTTTGTGGCACTGGCTTTGCATTTACTGTGTACCTTTTAATATATAAAATAGAAACACACACTGACCCACACAGTGTCATGTGATACTGTGACATAGGCTTTCCCATGATGCATTGGGGTGCAGTTGAATTTTTAAATTTCATTAATAATTAAGGAATTGTGTATGGAGGATTTTTTCTGAGGTATGGTGGTGTTTGTTTGTGGTGAAATAGATGTTTTAGGGTTGTTGTTTTGCGTTTTTTGGTGTTTTTGGGTAATTCTGAGCAGTCACCATGAAGAAGTAATGCATGCTGGAACCATACTTTAAAAGGCCCCCGTCTCCGAGGCACTAATGTATTGGCTCTGTAGTCATTAATGAACACTGGGAAACTGGTACTTGTCTAAAGTATGTGAAATCAAAAACACAAGGGAAATCTAATGGGAAAAAGTGGGTATTCAGAGAAATAAGTGGAATTTATTTATTTATTTATTTTTTTTTTTTCTGTATACTTTTTAATCTCTTTTACAAAAGTTTACTTATTTTACAATATCAGTCCTACTTCAAATCACATGTTTGTCATGAGCTCTTTAGTGAGTTAGTTTTGTTCTTTTTGTGGCACTGGCTTTGCATTTACTGTGTACCTTTTAATATATAAAATAGAAACACACACTGACCCAGGAAAAAGGGCACTTTTTAGCACATGTTAAATGAAATTTGACTTTTATTTGTAACATTCTCTAAACGTGAGTTTTCAATGGAAAAATGTCACACTACCAACTGATAAAATACATATACAATATTAACTATCAGTGTTGGGAAGTAACGGATTACATGTAACGGCGTTACGTAATCAGATTACAAATTATGAGTAACTGTAATCCGTTACAGTTACTGCTTCAGTAAATGGTAATCAGATTACTGTTACTCTGCTAAATTAAATGGATTACATTGCGGTACTTTTCTATTTTTGGTCTTCCAATCCAACACTGACAAAACGCAATCACATTCACATAAATCACGACATCAGAATATTCTGTGATTCACAACCTCCTGATCAGAATGTTTTCACTGCAGAAGCGCCCCCTAGCTGACTATGTAAAGTTGAATGCTTATAAGCGTCAAATATTCTAAACACACCGACCAAATAACCGACTCATATTCTTTAGTACTAATTTAACTACCTGCATGCAAATTTACAACCATCTACATGAAACCAGTCGCCAGAAATCTCCAACTGAAAACAGCCTGTTTTTTCACATTGTTTACATGGGGAACACGCCTCCCCAACAAAATAGCCTTATAAAATATTATTAATATGTAAAATAACATCATATTACATTATAGAAAATTCACTTACTATCACAGCATCTACAATACAGCACTGAACCGCAGATAAAATATCCATAAAGTCCTTTATTCTCCTGCTCACTTCTCCTCACAAACATGCGTTTATTTTCAGCGCAGCTGAAACGTAATATTCTCAAGCTCCTAGCGACCACACAATGTAATGTTTTCACGTAAAGTTGTACGTGAAAACAAAGCTAAGGATGTCCTCTTCTAGATTCTGTGTTTTTTATTGGTCCACAAACCACTATTTTTCTTGAGTGATCGTCTTTTGAACCAATAACGTGAGCGCTGGATCAATCCAATCCAATGAAATCAGGTCATAGCCTTTCTCCAGCGTCACAAAAGTGATTGACACCTATTTCAACCAATAGTCCACCCTTAGACGAAAACATTGGTACGTAATTTGCCCTGATTGGTCTCCTAATGGCTGGGGGAGGGGCATGCCTAACCGCTGTCACCAAATTCCCTCTGCTAAACATAAGTGCGCCCACAGCGCGCATACGTGTGATTTTGTTTGTCATTTCATCAAAAAGTATTAATATTACTCTGAAATAGACTTACATTCATTTATTTTATCACAAACAAACAAAAATATTACAAACTCTGGCTGTATAGAGACAGATTTACTGGAGAGGTTTTGAACACTTTGGAGACGCCTGGTGGACACCTAATATAATGCAGTGTAACTCTTCAATGCATTGTGATATAAATTACAAATTTTGTAATTTGTTTGTCAAGACCCTACTGAATCAGGAAATGTAGAGAATGATTGACTATTCATCACCAACATCCATACACACATTGTAAACTCTAAATATAACAGGCGCTTTTTTTTTGTTACATTTTCTTCTGCATTTGATGTTCTCAAATGGAACTTAAATAATGGAAATTAAAGTGTTGAAGTGAATTATTGTTTACTGTTTATGATTACACTGCATTTGACATTTAATAATAAAACATTCAAATTATATTTTGTTTGCATTTGTGAGTTCTTAGAAAAGGAACAGATTGTAATCGCATTAAATCCTATTGGACCGAATTGTATCGTATAAAGACATAATTTGCATTACAAATTTACATTATCGTATCGCTGACTAAAATAATCGTATTGTATCGTATCGTAATGAATCTTGCGATTTACACCCCTAGATAATCCTGGCAAAAAATCCACCTGCAGAAAGTGGCAAACCTGCAAATAGTTAGCTTACAGTTGTTGTTACATTGTTTGGTTTTTAATGATTTTATCATCAATTTATAGAAGTGTTTTATAAAATTGTTTGATTAAATGGTTTCATAAGTATTTTTATAGGGTGATTGAAAAGGCTGTTTTATTTGTTTATCTATTTGTTAACTGGAAGGAAAAATAAAACAATAATATGCAAGATGTGGTTGCTACATTCATTCAGGCTTAAAAAAACGACAATATTGTAAGTAATCCAAAGTAATCAGATTACGTTACTCACTTGAAGTAATGTAACTGATTACGTTACAAATTACATTTTGAGTGATGTAATCAGTAATCTGTAAGGGATTACATTTTAAAAGTAACCTTCCCAACACTGTTAACTATATACAGTCATTGTTAAGTCCTTCAGTTAATTTCTGTTTACCTTCCACTGTCTTTAAAGCAGCATCCTCCTTGGTGCAACATGAATGTCAACTTAGTCCACTTAATTTTATTGCCCCCCCCAAGCAAATCAGTCCAGAACCGGGGCTGTATGTGGTCGTCCTCACGTTATCTATTATTGATTTCGGCTAGAGCGGCTAGTTTATCTGGTGACCAGTCGGCTAAAGAGACATAGTAGTTTGGTGCTGTATGAGACATTTTACTGCACAACAAAATGATTTCACGTTGGGCTTTGAGGGCAAATGTTATGATTTTACTTGATGTGTATGTTACCTGGCTGGTGGGACACGGGGGAGAAGAAGCCTATCTGTTGCCGTGCGTGCTGTGCTGAAGACTCGCTGAACTGAACTGCTGCTGAACTGCTAGTGTGCCTTGTGCGCGACCGCGCAGGTGACAGAGGAAGAGAGAGGGTGAGCTGATTCCAGGGCATTCTGTTTTCACTCGTTTTTAATCACTCAGGTTTTCAAAAGATCATTTTATTTTATTTATTTATTTTTCTATTTTTTTATTAAACGAAGTTTCAAAAGGGCACTTTGGTTGATAAAGGGCAGAGTTGGTGGTGCTTTAGCACCACCTGATGTCCATGTCTGCACGCCTCTGATTGGTGTCATTATCAGAATACTTTGCTTTTTAGTCAACTCCCTCCACAGGGTTAGAAGAGCTTCCCACTGAGGTACATAAAAATGACTACATACTGATCAGTGACAGACCTAAAATCCTTAAGCTGTTTAGAAATTGTATGTCTATTGTGCTACATGTTGTGTATTGTAATTGGCAGTATTGAACTGATTATTACAAATTTTTACAAACTTTTAAATCAAAGCTATGTTTCATTTTAGTGTTTTGGTAGAAAAACCTCATACTTCTTTCTAATGTTTTTCTGCAAGTATTACGGCACCAATGACCTGTAGCCACAAGAGGGCAGTATAGTTAAACCTTATACTAATCTATATGGGCCTTTCCACTGAATCAGTGCAATTTCTGTCCCCGGAAAAAATTACACATATAAATGTGCACACAAAATAACTTTAAAATACATTTTATTATTAAGCATACTGTCTTGTACATTGACCTAATTGCATAAATAAGATGTTTTAATTAAAAGCATTAATAAAAACTACTTAAAACACTGAAAACATAGCATTTATTACCTGTCCACTTTCTAACTATAAACTTTATCATGAAATATAATGATTAAAATCCCTCAGAGATGTATTTTTGCATTGTTGTGTAACTCCAAATCCCATCTTTGCTTTAAAAAAATATAAATATATATAAAATATAAATAAAATATATATAAAATATATAATAAAGCCATAATATTTAAGTTAAAATACACATTTTATTTGTGTGCCTGAGTTTCACTGTAACTGTAAGCATTACCGCATCTGAAACATCTGGAACATTCCAAATCATGGGAAGATTAAAATTAAGTTCCCTAATTTGTTTTTCTGTATATTTGATCTTATAGTAACTATGACTGAGGGGGTCAATCTCAACACTCATTCCTGTTACCTAAATTAATTCTTAGATCTTATTTGTTTATTTTCAAAATACAAATTTTGAGAAAATCATTAGAATGTGCTCAGTATCCTCATTCTATTAGCATAGCCTCAGCAGAACTGCCCAGAATGACTTTTTTGGATATTTTCTGTTCTAATCATCTACATTACAGTTTGATCTTTTTCACAGTGGTCTATATATAGTGATATATAGAATATCTTTTTTAAGAACTGACTGTTCACTTGCTGCCTAATAAGTAGATTCCACCACTTGACATACCTGGGACCAGAATGTTTTTCATGTTTTGTAACATATGATTAAATGTTATGTTAATCAGTGTATGCTATAATAAAAATAGATGTAGGTTTTTAAGAGGTGTGATTTTTTTTTGTGCTGCTTGCGTAATGTTTAAACCAAAGTGATGATCTCCATTATTTCAAGCTGACCTCAACACTGTGTCAACCTCAGTGCAGCAAATACAGGCTAATTTAATTTATTAACATGCTGAAATGCTGATTCTTTAATACCTTAATCAGTATTCATGCGTTGTTCTTGGAATTGATAGCTCTTCAGAGCTGAATGCTGCTTATACCACTTCACACTGTACTGCTCTGTCTGTGTCTGAGAGCCTGGTCTATCAGGATGCAGTTAGCATCATGCTAAGCGTAGTGTTTTAAAGTTTACATCACATTAGTCTTATATCTCTGGCAATACTGAAAAAATAACTGAAAATATAAATAAATAAATAACTTTAAGACACCAGACAAGTAACAATTAACACACACTTGTCTGGTGTCTTTTTCCCCCCTTTATTCAGTTTTATTGCTATGAGGCTAATGTAACAGAAGATTTAAAATACTCTCATTAGCATGATGCTAACTGCATGACTAAATGCCTTCACACACATTCCTTAGGAATGTACAGTAATCTGTAACAGACCTGCTTCTGTGCTTTCTGATATTGTATTAAATCATATTCTATAATATTGCTTAAAATATGTAAGTGAAAACAGTAGCTGCAGCCACCTTTAAGCCTGAACTGTGTTACTGTAATCACAGTCAAGGTTAAGGTAATATTCTGAAAAAAACCTTCTTCTGACTTAAGGAAAACCTTTTGAAGTCATTAAGAAAAACCATTAGTTTAAATATTTAATAATGTTTCTAATTTTTTCCACGTCCACACTCCAGCAAAAACATAGCGGACAACTGTAGTCTACTATGAAGACGATCTGTGCAGAGACTCATAAGAACTCGAGCCAAATGTCCCGACAAAAGCTTTTATATTATTTTTATTTGTAATAAAATACATTCATTTTCAATGGGTATATATGCAGCTAAAACAGGGAGCGTAGAACGTCCCAACTTTTTATATAACAAATTTTAATATAACATTATAGTTATTATGATGTGTTTTTATATTGACTATAGACTCCTGTGATGCGGCCTAAGCTTTTGCCCTAATGGCATTTTTCCCCCTTTTAAATTATTTTTAGTTTTATACTTTAAGTAGGTTTAAAACCAGTACTTTTACACTTTTATTTGATTAAATAGTTTGAGTTGATACTTCAACTTCTACAGAAGTTTTTTAAACCCTAGTATATATACTACTACCTGAGTAATGAATGTGAATACATTTGAGACCTTTGCAAATAACAATCCTAAAAGAAAAATATAGGCAATAAATTACTGTTTTTGGAAACTACTCTTTATATAAAAATCATGTGTAAAAAGCACAAATAAATGCCACATATAATAATTCATAAAAACATTGTAGGAACATATATCAAGACAATGTAAAGTTTTTAGTGTACCACATTAACTGTTACATTTATTTATCATCATCTGTTAATAAGCCTTGGCCACCACTACATACCACGAACATCCCACATTGTCAGATGTTTTGGAGATGTTCTGACCCAGTCATGTAGCCATCCCAGTTTGGCCTCTGTTAAAGTTGTCTGTTAAATTCTGCCTTAACTTCAAGAACTGAATATTTACTTGCTGGCAAATAGATAGATCCCACCTCTTAAAAGGTGCTGTTATAACCACATATTCAGTGTTATTCGCTTTACTTTTTATTGATTTACTGTTATGGATAATGTCATGTATAATGTTATGGATTAAAGGCGGTGTATTGCAGCTCTGGTAAGATGCTGACTGCACTTCCTTGGTCGATTGCACAATGACAAAGTTAAATCTAGTCTATAAAAAAAATAATCAATGTATGATTATCCATACAAAAATAGTGTAAAACAGTTTTAAAGAGGTAAGAGATTTTGTGCCGCATAAATGATACAATGATATTAAACAATTTATGAATTATTATCAGGACAATATGACATTAAATGTATAGTATGTTCCATCATATTCATTTATTGTTGGGAATGTTGGCATTGAACAGTTAAAACAAAGAACCTTACATAAATTTGTGGTACTTTTGAGCAAAGATGTAGTAATCCTGTCAGTAACTGCTGAGTTGATTCAGCTACAGTATGTCAGAGCTGTACTATCATACTGTACACCGAACTGGACTTAGGCCCTTCAGGACTAGAGATGGACACACCTCCTGCACCCCTCCCAGTCCAGGACCTGAGCTAGCCGCTTATGCTGAGCACTGAGTGGTTCATATTACCCATTCCAGTGAGCCCACTGGTCCTCATTATTCTGCCAGCAACCCCTGAACGGACTTTTACCATGTAAGCAAATCTCAAATAAGCTCAATTAATTACTCCTGCAGTTCTGCGTCGAAAGAGCTTAATTTACTGTTGGATCCTTCTCAGGTCCAATCTGCTTCCTCCCTCTGACAGACTGTGAAATGATGATTTTAAAACACTGCTCCCCATCTGCTCCCTGTGTGACAGAGTGGTAAATTAGGGTTATTGATTATGGCTGAGTAGTTAGATGGGTGAATCAGTATGAGGGATCACAGTGATTAAATCACTTTGGATATACAGCGTCGCACACCACCAACTTCCAGCACCACCACTGCTTTTCACAGGCTGTGTAAATGTCCAGCTTAACACTGTATAGCTTTTATACTAATAAAACACAATTACTATGTATCTGTTCTTACACTGAAAGAAAATAAGCTTTTCCTGATTTATGCTTGTATACTAATATTTATATATTTTTTCCATTCTGATAATCTATTTAAACATTTTGTTCATACTATTCTTAAACATTTAAAGAGGAATTCCAACCATGGTTGTTGGTTGTTATTTTATTCCATTAGTAATGAAATGGGGTTATTTTGTTTTCGATCATTTTAAAATGTTGGTGGTAAATTTGTTGCTTATGGCACAAATGGAATTATTAATATTATTTATTTTTCATTAGTAGTTTTGTATTATGTTAATGGGCTATATGTTTGCATTATCTTATCGAATAGCACTATACTCTAAACAGTAAAGGTGCCATTAAGGGTTCTTTGCCACAGAAGATTCCCTTTTGGCTCCTTATTAACTATCAATTACTTGTATTTTATGCAAAAAAATAAAAATAAAAAATACATACTTTAAAATATTAATTTTAATAATAAAAAATCACAGTGTAAAAGTTGAGGTAAAACTGACAGTAAAACTAAGTACAAGTTTTGATACAGTGTCAAAATGTTATTTGATGTGAAAAGTTAAGCATGTAAAGTTAAAAGTAAATCAAGAGATAAAATATTTGATTTGCTTGCTGCTTGTTATTTGCATGTGTAATGTAAATTATCTCTGTTTGTGTGTTTGTCTTCCTTTATATATATTGTTTTCATATTTTATTGGAGTTTAATTCATGAAAACTCATATGACAACCCCTACATAAGCCTTTTACGCTGACTGACATTAACCAACATATACGTTTAGCAAGGTTTAAGCACAGGTTAGTTTTAATAAAGGCCATTTGTCTTTTTTTATGTATTTTTATGTAAGGAATATTATGACAGCTGATCCCTGTTTGGAATTAAATGTCCTGAAAGATCTATGTAGGTGTCTTGTAGCCATATAGCCATATAAACATTGACATTCAGTTAAGTGTCATTCCTGTTCTTTAAACAGGAGCTAAAGGGGAATAGGAATAATGCTTACACTAATACAGAGGAAAAAATGGCCACTGTCCTCCCTCACCCAAGACATCTGAAGGCCTTCTGATCCCTCCTGATATCTTAAGCCCCTTATTAAATGAATGTTGTTAATTGTTAATGGACTAATTCCTAAGGGAGACACCTCCCTTTCTTCTTTATTCCTTTTTCCTGCCACTCTCTTGTTTTTATTTAAGCTTTACTAGCCAACAAGAAACATGCGGGAGCTTTTATAGACATAGAGGGATTTCAGTCTGTCATTTAGAGCTTTCTGACCATTGGCTTTTCTGAGCCCTGCACACCCCAGGGAGCAGCTCTCTGTTATATAGAAGCCCACCCCAACACTTCTATTTTATACAGCCCAATGAGTATTGAGTGATGCTTTTCTATTAAGAGTTTATTGATGAACAAACTGCGCATATCTCCAAGGTGTTAGCTCTTCTTGGCTTTTTATTTCCTGCTTTTATATATGAAACATAAGTAAAATACATCAGAACAAAATACTGTTATTAAAATCATTTATTTAAAAAAAAGGATATTCCATTTATATGGCAAATGCTGTTGGGTCATATTGCTTACATTTCTATATTGCTTACAGTTTCTTTACAAGCATATTAATACAATGTCAACAAATCCATCAAGAACAAGAAAACAGGTTTAAACCAGTAATTCAGAAGTGTGAT